>NW_020455587.1:156920-344121 GCF_003342845.1 Nothoprocta perdicaria
CCTGCCGCTGCTGCCCTCGGGGTGCAGGCGCGGCTCGGCGGCGGCGCCCCCGGCCGGCGGCTGGCTCATGGCGGCGGCTGCATCCGCGGCGCCCTGCGGGGGACAGGGAGGTCGGGGTCGGGGTCGGCCCCGCTCTGCCGGCCCCAGCGCCCCGCACCTCGACCCCGAGCGGCCCCGGGCCGGGCAGGCCCATGGCTGGTCTCGGCCTGACGTGGGGCTGCGCTCCCGTGGCCCTGCACAGCGCCCGGCCCTGGCGCAGAGGGGCTGCCAGCCCTCCCCGCCACACGCTGCTTTCGCCTCCCTCCTGGCGCCCGCTGCCTTCTTGCTCGCCCTGGCTCCTGACCCAAGCGCCCGGCTGCGCTGCCCGGCGCCTGCGAGTGCCCCCCGCTGCCCCCGGCCCCTCCAAGGCCCCGCGGAGGCGACTTTCACAGCAGAGCGTGACAGTGGTTGGGCTGGGGGGTCAGGCGGCCTCCACACAGGGATCAGGGGCCGTAAGGGGAAGCGAACAGAAGACAGGCACTCTCCAAATCAACTTCCAAGCCCAAATTTGCAATAATTTTTTTTATAGAGGCATTGCCAGGTCTTAAGACTGTTATGCTGACACGGGAGTGAGGCATATTCACTCTTTCAAAGCACTTTCAAAGCAGAGGAGGTAAAGAGCAGTAYGCCCTGCGACTGGGTGTCCTGTGGCCGCATCCAGGGGTGCTCAGGTGATGATTTTCCCTCATTCTGGCAAAGCCAGAGCTTCCAAGGTCATAACAGACTGTTAAAAGGGGGTTGTTCAATGCCTTATCACACCAGAAAAATGCTTCTTACAAGCTTACTTTTCTTATTCAGAAAATAATGGCTGTCATTCATAAGCTGTTTTCACATAGCCTTTAACTGAATGTCCTCAAAAGAAAAATGTGGACAGAAGCAGGAATTACAGCAACCCCAGCATGGCCTAATGATCTGAAATCAACTGCAGCTCTGGGCCAAAACGGAATAAAGAAACCCAGCAGAGCAAGGTGAGCCCATGCCCAAATAGCTGGTTCGTCCCCAGAACATCCTTGGTGACAATGACACTAGAGCTACCCTGGCTCAGTGCCAGGGCACAGGGTTTCCCATCAAATGCACTGTCATCCATCACGCTGCTCTTAACCACTGCTCTGAAAGTGAACACTCAGATGAATCCAATTTGGCAGAAGCTTCCCAGGCAAAGAAAGGGGAGTGTGGGAGAGGAAATTTCTCAGAACCTATGCCGGTATCATGACACCTTATGAAAGATCTAGTGTACATTGATTACCACAATCTCCAAACTGCTGTTGTTCAGAGCTATACAGATACAAAATCTCAATATTGAATTCCAGACCTTAAAAAAGGAAAAAGAAAAAAAGAAAAAAAAAAAAAAAAGAAGAAAGAAAAAAGAAAGACTTGCATGGATTCTGTACCTTATTCTTATGATTTCTAGCTGTTGTTCAAAATTAAATTAAAGGGCAACCCTGCGCTCTGCCTGTGTCTCCTGGTGAAGTTTCACCTCAGCAAAGTCCCCAGATCTGTCAGCAATGAGACCTGAACCTTGGGTGCCCCTGACACCAGCTCCTGCTACCGCCTGCAGCGCAGTTGCCTGGGATTTGGGGGGAACGGGAAAGGGGGGATAGTTTTGTTTTCAATGSCAGGATCAGATCCCTGTCCTTACAAAACTCCAACACAATCTCCTCTCCAGAGGCAAAAAAACCCACGTGGCGTTTCTAGGAGGCGACAGGACAGTTGCGCCTCTGCAGGCTGGGAGCAGCTGCCAAGGCGAGGAAAAAAAAAAAAACAGAAAAGAAAAGAAAAAGAAAGAAAGAAAAAAAGAAATAAAGAAAGAAAATAGGGGAGGGGGGAAAAGAAAGAAAATCAAAAAGACAGGATCCAAAAGAAGGGTGATAACGGGTGGCAGCAGCGGGGAGCCCCGCGGCTCCGCCCGCCGGCGCCGCCGTCCCGCTCGCCCCGGCCGCGGCCCCGGCCCCGGCTCCGGCCTCCGCAGCCTCTTGCCCGGCTGTTAGGGGCGCGGGGGGCCGTTTCGCCGCTGCCCCTTGCTCTTCGCGAGGCTCCGCTGGCCGCGCTTCCCGGCTAGCGCTCCCTTTCCCCAAGGAAGAGCGCCGGGAATGAGGATCAGCCGCATTACTCACCAGCACTTTCGTCTGCCGCCGGGCCGGCGGGAAGCACGCGCGGCGGGAGCGGCGGGAGCGGCGCCCAGCGCCGCCGGAGCCTCCCAGGGAAATGAGGCGATGCTCAGGAGCTGACCTCACCGGCGGGCCTGGGCGGCGGGAGGCAGGCAGCGAGCGAGGGAGGGAAGAGAAAAGCAGGGATCAAGCGGCGAGAACCCCGCCCAGGCCCGGCGGGGAGCGGCGGCCCCTTCCCCTCGCGTGCCGGGCACGGGCTGCTCCCGAGGGATGCGCCCTCCTATTCCTCGCGCTGCCCCGCAGCCATCGGTTCCCGTCGATGCTGCCGGGTGGGATCCGGCACGGCGCGGGTCGGGCTGGGCGGCGGAGCCGGCGCCGCCGCCGCTCCCTTTGTGCCGCTCCCCGCCCGCGCTCGGGAACAAAGGCGAGCGCGGCCCCGCGGCGAGCGCGGCCCCCTGGCGAGGCACATATCCCGGGATAACGGCAAAAGCGGGGAAAGTCGTATCTCTAACCYGGAGGGGCTTGTGCCGTGCACCCACCGGGGTGTGCGCGTGCCTGTGTGAAAGGTACGGGGAGCCGGACACAGCTCCAGCTCGGGGCTGGGGGATCCGGGCTGGGAAACCCSCCTTGGGGTGATAATCTGCGGATTTGGAGCCCGAGGGTGCAGGGATGGGGGGCACAAAGTTTGCACCTGGTGCATGGGGAGCAGGGCAGCATGTACCGTGGTGGGCGCCGAGACCCAGGAGGACACCCATCTTATGTGTGGGTACACTGATAACCATGCCATGGATGTTGGCATATATAGATTATATATATACATATACATGCATTTATTTGTGTATATGTGTGTATACATATACATCTGTACATGAATTTATTTGTGTATACATTTATTTTGTGTGCACAAATACACTGCACGTACACATCGTATATGTGTTTTCCTACATGCATGCACACATACGTATATGAATATATTCGTATGCACATATATGCCTCCATGTGTATGTGTGTGTATGCTTGATCCACAGGGAAATGTCCATGTGGTGGCCCAGGGGTAGAATGACTGGTGGCACCTTCTCCAGCAGCCCCTGCCCCACAGCCCTTCCTCACCACCTCAACCTCTTCTGGTATGACCCAACACACAGGAAAAATCCTGCCTCTGAGTCTGAGGTGTGGAAAGATCCTCCTCCTGTTCGCATGTCCTTCAGCTTTGAGGCCAGGGACTGTGCAAAGTGGATATATATAGATGTGATGAGTTGAGGATAGTCAGAAAAGAGGAGATGGAATAATTATGCTGAAGAAGAAAAACACTGGGATGATGAAAGGCTACTTTTTAAATTCGTCATATTTAGTAATTTAAATTAAGCTTTTGAAAGCTACCATAAGTGGAGCCTGCAATCACATCAACTAAACAGACTAAGTGGTTGAAATATGAGAAGTGAAAACACAAAATACTTCTTGAGATGGATCTAAGAAATAAATCCAGTATGGGATAGCATTCCTAAGAAAATGGTGGATAGACATTGCTAGAAAAGACCTATAGTCCTTGTCTTAGTGAATATGGAGAATAGCAACAGTACCATAAGATTGGTCATTACAAAATCCTCCAGAAGGATAAGCACAGCAATCCTTACCCTAGAGCACTGAAAAGCAGTTGTCATCTTYTCTGCTCCCTCAGTCTTGTCACAATGGCCTTTCTATTCTAAAATAAAAATGAGAAGCAGTAACATCTTTACTGTCTACAAAGAGTTTGATTGTGCTGTTGGAAACMTACAGATCCCTAGTGTTCAAATGGAAGCCAGGTCATCAGATTATCTTCAGGCATCTCGTCAAGCTTTATATCTGATATCACAGGCCACTCTTACACCAGAATTATTTTGCCTTTATCTTGGCATCACTTGGTATGGTTAATATACAATATTTCTATTTTGAATGAAACTCCCATGATGACAGTTATTAAAACTGACACAGGCATAAAAATGTTTTATTCATATTGTTTACTATTTGGAACAATGGATATAATCTAAACTAAAGCATCCTTTTTCTGTTAAATGCTGTATTTCCATTAAGAGGGTTTGTTGCTAGATCTTTGCAGGTGTTTTACAGGATCAACAGTATTTTCTAGGTAGATGTGACTACATCTACTCTAGAATTAGTCCAAGGGACAGACATCTACTACATTTTTTCTTCTATCATAAAGATAAATGTTAATACAGTAAAAATTCCATTTATGACCAGATTTTGCTCCAGGTTTTCTAGAAAGCAAGCTGTGGAAGGAAGTGATACACAGAAAAGAACATCTTAACTTTATATAGAAAATAAGGGGCTCTCAAACGACTATTCAGGAGTGAAACCCTGTTAGGGTGCTAAACATTKCCATAAACACATCAGCTCAAAAGGAAGTCTTATTTTCTTCTCCCTTATTTTTTTTCTGCCTTKTCTTCATTTCTTTTTTATTCTTCTGCCTTGGATTTCACGTTATGTAAATAACTGACAACTTGTTATACCCTGATATAGCATACGTATACCTTTTTCTGCACTTAGTAGTTTTTGTTTGTTTCTTTTCTAACTTCCTATAACTAAAAGTGCTTTGACCCAAATTAGACCATAAATATTTTACTCTGTAATTCCCATTATCACTTGTTTCCATAGAGAGAGACTTCTGCATCCAGCCTGCTCTTCTATTTAATTGAGTTTGTGCAAATACAGAAGGGCATTGCACTGACAGAAGAGGAGGACAAGGGAAAGAAGAGGGAGATTTTCTCTTCTGAAAAGAGTTTCCATGTAACCCCTATAGAGTCCCTTTCTRAGGTGAAAATGAGAAGTGCCTTACATAACACCCTGGAAGTATGACCAAGGCATGACCTCCTATCATTCAGTAAAGAATACTTTAAAGAATACTTTCAAAACAGATTTCCAAAGTATCCTCCTCATTCCCAGTGGAATGATTGCCCAAGAAGATGTACTCAATATGTCTGGTCACATTGAGGCTAGTTTCCATCTTCTCCATCTCCAGAAATTTCAAAAATTGTGTTTTTAACTCATTATCTCATTGTCTTGTCATTTTGTCTAAAAGGTCCTAATGTCTATCATACCAAGCAATAATTTAAAGGTAAACAAGGAATACTTTATCACTGCTCTGCTTTGTTATTTATAGGGAAATAGAAAAGCCTCTAAGACTTACGGCACAGCAGAATTGCATTGCACCAAATCATGACATATTAAAAAGTAGCAGGCTTTATGATTACACTTCAATGCAAAAACAAAAGGAACAAGTACTTGGAACACTTATAACTTAAATAGAAACAAGTGCCAATGGCACCAAGTGTTTTATTAAAGTGGCCATACTTGGACGCACAGATTTGGCCACATCATTGTAGAAAACAACGGCAATCCTGGCTGTCATGTCTCTTGGTTTTCTCCTCCTCCCCCTCTCGACRGCTGCCCCTCAAGCAGATACAACTGTGGTGTGGCACATGGCAGTGGCACCTGGAACAGAAGTTCATCTGTGCCCTCATAATCCAAAGCACCCMAAAAAAAGAGCCCAGGATGCTGCATCATGGGAACAACTACACCATCTGTGCTCTGGCTGGGAGATCTTCAAATGAAGAAAGGTAGGCTGGTCTGCTTTTCAGTGCTCTCTGGAGGAAGCAGCTGGATCTGATCCACTGGCTTCAGTCTTTATTTAATGGACTGCTTCTTATATCCCAGTTCAGAAAGTTTGTTATGTCATGCACTGTGTTGCACACATCTTAGGTAAAACTTAATTCTTCCATTGCAGTAACTGGACAGGTTCTCAGCCTAACACTGAGTGAAAAGGAACACAAATTGAAATTATAATTAAAATTAAAGGAGTCCTTGGCAGAGTCAATGTAGACTAAAACTAAATGAAAAGAGATCTGTAGTTTTTTAGAACTCAGTTCTTATATTTATGGGATGAAGACGTGGTTCTGCTTTTGCAATCAAACATTTCATTCTTTCTGAAGGCTGCAGGAAGTTTTATTTTCCTGCTTTTTATTGCTACAGAAATCAATTGTACCTATTGTTCAGAGATGATGACAGAATTGAGCATGCCCTGAAACAGGCCAGTGTTCTCAGACATTTTAAATGAAAACAATGACCTCTACCAGGCTCCCTCTGCCTCTCCTGAATTCCTGCTCATCCAGAATTTGCTTTAGAAATAATCATTCATAAATATGGGACTTAACGTTTCATTTATGTTGAAGAAAACAATCTTTATCACTCTATTTCCTATAGCTCTACTTGGATCATTTTTCCATATTCAGAAAGTAGTATTATATGAAACTTGCAGAAATCCTATCATACTGCATTTGTAACTAAGGCTCACTGGTTACATAATGAAGTTAATGTAACTGCAGATAATTTTATAGTTAAGACTGCAGGGATGAAAGCCAAAGTATAGAATTTCTGTGAATTAAGCAATTTTGTACGTTGTTCTATTGCTTGTAAATAACATGCTCACTGATTTGGAAGAGGCTGCCTAGAAAGGTTGTGGAGTCTCCTTCCTTGGAGATCTTTAAAACCCGCTTGGACGCAGCCCTGTGCCCTGTGCTCTGGGTGACCTGTGTGAGCAGGGGGGTTGGACTCGATGACCTCTGAGGTCCCTTCCAACCTTATGCATTCTGTGATTCTATGATTCTATGATTGCTAAAGAAAACTGTGTTTTACCTGGGCCCTAATATATTAGCAGTACATCCACACTACACACTACACACTACACAAATATACGGGTTATGTTAGAAGACAATCCTCAGACCACTACTTTAGTACCATATTTAACAAAGCTGGTCATGAGCAGGTTGCACCCCAAGGTCTGTGTGCATGCACACGGCCAGCCACAAGCTGTGCATTGAACCGAGGGTGCCCCACTCACAGCCCTGAGGGTTTTGCTGCTCACCCTGAGCATCTAACTCAGCCTTTCTGTGGCTTTCTCAAACAGGTTGCAGAGTGTCTAACCCTGTTTCCTCTCCTCATCTAAAAGTGACTGCAGAAATTTCTGCATCTTGGGGTATTTGCAGAGCCCTTCCTCTAGGTCTGCAGGGAAACTAGAAGAAGCAGAGTTATCCCAGGCTCACAGCTGCCTATGCTGGAACAGAATGCCCTGCCATTTTGACTTCCAGCTTGCACCATACCTCTAAATTTCCAGATGCTCACCATAGTCTTAGCAAGACCTAGCTTTAGATAAGATGTTGCCTTATGGTGGAAAATTGAAATTTTTGGTGCCTCTTTAATAGCTGTCTCCCTCATTATCATCTTCTTAGATGATCTTTATTTTCTCTTGCAATGGCTTATTTACAATAACTTGCATTTTATGAACAGTGATTTTTTGTATGTGTCCCAAGTTGTTTGTGACCTTATTGCCATTTACAGAGATAACTCATGGACTATGAATCTTTTGAAAATGTCAGCAAGCTTCTCTCTGCTTGTCATGGTCCTAAATGTCTGTAAGGACTTAGCAAAAGCCATTTTGAAAACAAGTTTTCATTCTAACGCTTACTGCTTCTGAATATGACGACTGTATAAAGAACTATATTTAATATTTCTGGAATCCTACAGTAAAGCCTGACATTTTAGTTGTTAATTTATATTTGCAAAGGCCATGGAAAAATCTCTGTACTTATGTAAGTTAAAAATTAATAAATCAGTKATGAAACAGATTCTCTAGCTACCAGTTTTTTGGACCTTTTAACATTATCTGTTATGTTGTTAACTTCCTACATAATGCCCTATTGCTTTTCAAGGAATTAGAGATGTTCTGGCACATACYGAAATAATAAAATCAGGATATCTTGTTTTGCAGGTACATTTAAATCCTGCYTGTATGAAAAGAAAAAGGGTGGGAGGAGGGGAGGCGATTTGCAGGCGGTATTTGCAGGTGGTATGGATTTTCAAGAGGTAAATGCRGCAGGTTCATTGCATGGCTTTTGATCCAGGGGCTGCATACGAGAACAGCAATTGAGAAAACAACCCATCCCAAATATCCCTCCCTCTGAACGCTGATCGTGCTTTATAAGGTCTCGAACTAGAGGCAGTTTTGATGGGCTGTCTTGTTATACCTCCAGTAGCTTCTGACCGCTTGCCGGGCTGCCTGAGAGCGTCGTGTGTGTGCGTGTGCGTGTGCGTGTGCGTGTGCGTGTGTGTGTGTGTGAGTGTGTGTGTGTGTGTGTGTGTGTGAATGAGGCTGGAGTCCCGGTTTCTATGGCAACATCCACATGTCACCCTGTCAAGCAGCTGCAGTGCCTCCTGCACACGGCGCTTGGCACCCTTTCCGTGCAGGCACTGCCTGCTGGGGGCAGGGAGGCAGCGGGAAGCCGGATTTCTAAGGAGGGGTCTGGGAAATGACAGGAATAAGCGTGCTACCTTGGTAGCTGTTTTGGTAGTCTCAGACAATGCAGAAAAGACAAATGCCTTTTTGATCTAGTTCCTGCAGGGTAAGTCGCCTATGGCAGCTATCCGTCTCTACCTTAACTCTCTCATGCACGCTCCGCATTTTGTAGAGCCACATGAGGCACAAAGCTCTGCTAGCTTGTTCTTAATTTGAATCCCATTCAAGGAGTGTTATTCAGCACTACATTCATGCTGGTGTAATTCTATTACAAGAGAAATAGCAATCAGGCTCAAGGGGTAGCACTGGTGCAGAGGAGATCAGAATTCAGCCCAGGGGCTCAGTGCCACATTGCTATAGCAATGGTGAACATGGGCTGTTTGATCGTGCTCATAGAGAAGAAGAACATTACAGGACAGATCTGAAATAATCCTGTATTGATCTGGGGCGCCGTGATTACAGGTTACCCTAAAGCTTGAGATAATGCCTTTGAGTAAAGAAGTGCACTGATTGAACTAACACCTTTCTCTGCTTTTCTCTGAATCTGAGGTGCTATCTGTCTCAGTAAGGTCAGCAATAAATCCTAGTGCTTCTGATTGGTCTATCTAACTAGTTATTAATGAAATATGCATCTGTGAGAGCATGTCCTATAGGTTCCATGCCATCCAGTGAAGGCACATAAACTTGTGCTGCTATTAGATCATGCTCACTAAAAATATGTTATCCGCTCTTTCAGAACTTGCCTTCTTACTCTGGGCTCCAATTTGTCTCGTAATTGTGAGAAAGTGTTGGAAGCACCCAAACTTCTTACAACAGAAGTTTTCACTTTTCTCCTTAAAATTTTCCAGCTAATCCTCTGGAATGAAATCTTGTCTCTGCTAAAGTCCTTAGCAAATCTCACATTGCCATTAACATGGCTTGCCCTGTAGGTACTGGCCATTTCACTCAATGTCTCCTCTAAGGTGGCAAAGGATCATTCACAATGATTTGAATACCGACAGATTTAATTTAGAATCTTTGCTAGATTAACTGCTGCAAAGTTAATGCATCTTTTCAAATCAGTAATTATATCCACTGTGGATCAGAAAAATCCAATGTGCTCTTCATTTGAAAAGCTTCATAAAAATAACCTGCGTGTAATGAAGTGTACTACAAATTTAATAATAAATTGTTCATATAAAGGACTTTGTTAAAGCAAAGTTTGTCTTTGTTGCCTGTGCTTGCAAGAAATTTTTCCATGACACAAAAAATGTAAGCAAGATAAAATTCACTTATTGCAGGAAAGCAGTAGTTTCTAATTTTATAGAACTGCTATTCTTCTGAGAGGAATACTGTAGTTACTAAAAACTAAGGGTCTCTACCCATTTGTGGTTACGAAGATTCGAGCAATGCATCCTGATCTGCATTATGGCTTTGGATGCATCGCGTGACTTGTGTATTGCAGTCTCCTAAAATGATGATAATGACTGCTAGTCTCTCTTCCCCTCCTGCCCTGAGAGTTAATCCTGGGAAGAGTGATGAAAAACAGATTAGTTCAGGGAAGGTAAGTCCCTTCTCTCAGAGATGATTGAATTCTGTCTTTTGAAATAAAAATTGGATTTATATGCACTTTTGATTTGCATACAATTTCTGTTAATGCATACTAGTTCAAAAAACTACCTAAATAAGCATAATTCCTTTTTTTTTTTTTTTTTGTTATGTATGTTTATCACACTTTCAACAGCTTGAAGCATGGAAAAGTGTAGTGCAGAAAGTTCCACTATCATTAAAACACACAAAAGATGTAAGTCAGAATTCCTTCTGAGCTCAGGATCTCTCCCTTCCAGTAAGAATAAATAGCTTCCTCTCCAACAACTGCTGCAGTGAATGCATCTCACATTGCAAGATGTTTTGTGAGATGTTGGGAGTCCAAGCCCTGAAGTACAAATCTGATTTGATTATGTTTATTTTATAGCCTTTCAGCTGCATTTCCTAGGCTATATGTGAAAGCTTCATAACTATAACAAAGCAGAAAACTGGATTGCATTTGGGTGTTGTCTGTACAATGCAACCAAAAATAATGTTGTGGTCCTGCAGAAGGACCACATATTACTGCAGAAGGACCACAAATATTATGAAACTGTCACATTTGTACTAACATTTCTATAGCAACATTCTTGGCATACTTGAAAAAGCTAATAATCTCTTCACATGCACAAAAGAGGATGTTAATCTGATCAACTGTGATTTAGCTTYATCTCTGTGATTATTAACTTCTGAGACATACAGAAGAGAACTGTAAGATAGATGTTCAGTGTTGAAATAATGCTAATGAAAAGGAAAATGATGGGCCATAGTGCAAGGAAGCTTTATTTTTCATCACARGAAGCTGAAAATGCTTATAGGGCAGAAATAATAAGTTCATTGGTACATTAAAACATTCTTGATGTAAGTATAATCTTAAAAATGCAATAAGTAGCTGAGATTGAAAATATAAGGCAGAGCTCTCTAGTGTGTATCAAAGATCCAGCTGCTTCTATTCAGTAATTGCAGTCTTAAAATCATACTGAATTGACACACACCAGAGTTACTCTCAAGCTCAGGCAGAGCAYTATAAAATCCTGTACTCTAATCCTCACAATGCTAAAATTCAAGTATGATAAACTCCTACTATTACAGAGGTCTCTTTCTTCTCTTCTACAATAGTATCAGCTTTCACAGMTGCTTATTGCATCTTATTTGAGAACATACATCTCTGCTATAGGGGTGATTGCCTTGAACAGGATTGCTCAATTACATTTTGCTGACTTCTGCTGGATGATCTCCCTATTTGTTTTCACAGAAGACAGATGAGTAATTTGATGCAGGTCTGCTCATTTTTAATGGAGCAATCTTACCACAGGCTGCTCCATCTCTCTTGGGCCATCCTAACCTGCTCCTGATGTTTCCCGAGCCGTCAGGAAGAGAGGTGGGAGATATGGGGTATGGGAAGATAGAGGAACATGCAGCAGTGCCAGAAAAGGCACCTTTCTGAGACTAGGAAAGGGCCACACAAATTGTCCCCACAATTGGAATCAGAATTGGATTCTGCCATTTGAGATGCTTGGAAATTTAGTAGAACAGTGGAAATTTACTAAACTCAAACCTGTATCTATTGTTTTCCATGTGCATGTTGATGACTTTTATTCCTCAGCATAGATGGTAAATGAAAAGCAGCTGCAATAAGTACAAGTACTAAATATGTTCAGACATAAGAGCATCATCTTAGTAATTAGGCGCACACTAGTAGAATTGCTGTATTTTTTTTCATTGTATTCACTCTAGAATATTTTTAATAATATATTTTATCAGACTTTTTATCTACTTGCAGTTGTCATCTCCTTCTTGACATTAGATCAGAAATTAAGGATCATTGATTTGCTCACTCTTATTTATTCCTTATTTCCATACAGACTACCTACATTGCTGAAGAAAGAGCAATTTCTGTGATTAAACACATCAGCTATTTGTCATGTAGATCTGGTGTAAACACTGGAGGATTTTGTTAAAAGTTGCTAAAAAGTAAGAATCCCGTAAGAAAATCAGATCAGGGAGTCCTGATAGGATATCTTCCTCTGATCTAATCAAAAGGAAGAAAGAGAAGAGCCAGCACTTAGAGCCAGCTTTAAGAAGAGTGTGGGGAGATAGATGCATCAAGAGGCAGCAGGACTGGAAGGGTAATAAGAGCAGAAGAACATTTACGCATTTATATATCTGACTTCATATATAAAACAGCACAGTGTGTGTAGGGGTCTGTTTAATGTATGACCAAGCAAGTGCTGTCTTAATATTAAATCCACTTCCAAAAAAWCTAATCCTCCCTCCTCCCTAGATATCCCAAAAGGACAAGCACACTGTATTCACAAGTAATAAAATCACTGCAGGCTCTTGTAAAGGCAAGCACAGCAAAGAAAGCACAGCAACATGTAAGTAAAAGGACAAATTTCCAGGCAAGCAAAAATGGTCTGTAACATTGAATCTATTTTTAAAGGACTAGACCTGTTTTGATTTTCTTATTGCAGTTTGATGCAGAAATAGGAAAGAATACTGACTACTGGTTTGGAAATTAGTAAAAATCCTTATACTTTTATGCTATGTAGAGGTCTTCTTGTACAGGCACAATTATTTCTAATATAAAATAACATAAAAATACACATACATAATTTGTGTCTTAATAACTAGAGATTGAATATATATACTGTCATTTTACTGTAATATATTAATAGTATTCATTAACAGTATGCTATAATTAATATTATTAAGGGATATGAAGCAGGGAATTCTGTGAACAGCATGTGGCAAGCATATTATCTTGTGTCTGTGGACAAGAAGCAGATAAATAATATGAAGCACAATGAATATAATCAAATGTATTAGTATATTTTAAACTTCAGCAGGTGGGCAGATTGACTAAATTTGTTAATGCAAACAAAATAGGTAATTGCATTCACTAAGACCTCTAATAATCAGTGCTTTATAAAACTCATTTGAATCACATGCCTGAGTTAGAAATTTATTGTGCATCCAGTGGATGGATCTGTGCTTAAGTCGTATCTTGTAAAATCAGGTCCTGAAATAAAATTAAAATTGCTCATCACTACTGCAATACTATAAAAGAAAAAGAAAAAAAAAGAGACAAAAATGCATAAAAAATAATTAGTTTTGGTTAAATAAGATTACTCACTTTTTGGAGGGGGTTCATGGAGCTTTGTTGAAGAACTGTTTAATGCTAAGTCTTGCAATCTATAAAAACTTTGACATAGTATCAAATTAGTTATCCTTCACACAAGCATAAATCATATCTTAAGTGTGTGTGCTCTCATCAATCACTCTTTCATTTGGTCTGAGTCAGGCTACCACAAGATAGCCATGACCTGCTCCATGGTGATGTGAAATGAGCACATCTACAAGGGTAGTTATTTCTGTGACTCTCTCTGATTAGCAYGTTAGTCCATCAGCAGTATCCCCTTGACCAGGGAGCTCTGGAAAGCAAATAGATCAATATTTCCCTAAGGTGGGACCAGCTGTTAATCCACTTCCCAGGCAGTAAAATTTGGTATTGTCCCTTTCACCTTTTTTGGAAATTTTTGATGGAGTCATTTATTTATGTACAAGGCCTCATCTATATAGCAATATCCATCCAAAGACTTAGATTTACTAATTGGTTTGTTCTTGAGCAATGATGCAACATAAAATGTATGAAAGACATCACACTCAAGGATTATCTACAGATATCATGAAGCTCAATAGAGAAAAATAAACTTTATGACTTTTTTTATAAGAAAAAATAGAAGTCAGAGTGCCTCTGAGAGTCTTTTTCTTGGAGTGAGAAGTGGCATGGTGAGTTGCCACATTTTGTCTTGTTGTATTTCTTAGTTCCCTTCTCTGATGCCTCAAACCCTCCTATTTGATCTATAATGAAGGAAAGTAAGCATATATTCACAGCTTTGCTGAATCTAAAATATAAATCACAGAGCAGACTAGCTATTACATACAGCCTTTAAGATGCACTACGATAGCACAGCTCAGCTTTAGCATGGATTTGGCCACGAGGATCTCCTTCTGCCAGGGGTGCTCTGTGCATCGGGGTTCATCCTGTTCTCTGCAGCATCACCTGGCCGAACAAGCTTCATCTGGGTCAAGAGCAAACTGATTTAAATATGGCATATGATGATGTTTACMCTGGCTTAAGGCTTTATCCTGGCTACAGGAAAACAGATGATATCTGATCCAGAGTAAAATTTGCAAGGCAAAGTTACCCTTTTACCATTTTTGAGCAAACCTTTACTGTCAGAGGCTTGTACAAAATCATTGCATATCACATAACCACACTATTTTTGATTTGGCATAAGGATACTCCAAAGCACGCTCATGGTATTCATTTGCCAACAAATGCAAACTGGGACAAGAATGTAGTCTTTTTACTTRGCTGCTAAATACGTTTATATTATGTGAATATAAGAATATTAAAAACATATATCTCAGTTTGGTGTTAATTTTTCAGTTATAGTTGAAAATAACAAATTGAAAAGTTAAATAGCATCATCTAGTGGTCATATACAAACCTACAAGGGGCTGCAGTCCCACCATCCTTTGTCACATTTTGACTTGAATGGAAAATATGAAGTATGAAAATCTTTTATTTCCAGCTGTCAGTTTTTGGACTCTAAGGAAGAAAGAGATCATTAAGTAAGGAGGTACATCAAGCCCATACTATTAGCATTGACAACTATAGAACAAACCTATCCCATGCGTTATTATTAGTGTTTATGTTCACTGTTCTGTAGGAGTTTGTCTTTTGGCTCTTTCTTGAAAGCTTAAGATTCTTTGAGTGGCACATAACTACTTAAATGACTATGTATTACATCAAAAGGTGTAAATTAGGCTACACTGAAGTCAAAACTGAGGCTAAGAAGTTATCCCCAGGCCTTCTTTTAAAGCTAGACTATACTAAAAGACTTTCTGATACCAGAAAGTTATGCCATCAAGGGACATGCTGCTTCTCTCAGGGACASTATTGTGTGTCTCTAAGTGGTCATGATTTTCCAGGAAAGCAGCCTTTATCATGAGAAGGAGAAGAGCAGCCACCTTCTCCTCCCTGGCAGCACAGCGAGCTTGGAGAGCAGCTCCGTGAGGCTGCTGCCAGGCTGGATCCTGCAGCTAGGGACCTCCTGCTGCCGAAGCACCCAGCTGTTTTTCTTCCATACTTTTGAAAAGCCAAGGCCTAATCTTTCTAAGACAACAGGCAAGGGATTAGAAAGCTCTGTCCTACAGAAATGGCCTTGCTRTATGCAACCAGGGTTTTCATTATCAGTCTAGAACATGGAGGCCTTGCAGTATTTAGTAATCATGTCTGTGCTTGTTGTCAGCTATCAAAAAATATCATGCATTAGTTCTCACATCCTCATTTCTGTGAGCAAGTACTTTGTACAGAGATAAGTGCATCACCTACATTTCTCATGAMTCACAATGCATTATTATGCACTTCTGCTATGGAAGTGATATAGGTGTATATGAATTCACAGTATGTCAGAAATTTCACCAGTAATGTTCTGGGTAGCTTCCAGGTAATACAGTCTGAGATGCAAGCGAAACAGAAACAAAAGTGAAGAAAAGTGAACCAAGGTTATTGAAAATTGAACAATAGAAATATAWCAATTTCCAGGAAAATTTTCTTTTCTTTTTTTTTTTAAGAAGTACACTCCACCATCTCTTCACATTGTTGTGTGACATCTCTCCAACTACTGTCAATAGCTTTCATTTCAAGATAATACCAACTTCATTGGCCAGTGTTATTGCCAAATGCCTTTCAATATCCAATCTTTTCTCTCCCTTTTTGCATCTTCCCATGCATTTATTTGCACCCAACACACTTTTCAAAGGTCCACAGTTCCATATTTATATTTCAGATATTACTAATACAATGTAGAAAGAACATATTAGGTCAACATCTTAATTTAATCAGATGTGTTTGATATTTATTTTATCAAGTTATTCACAGTTCCCTATACAAGCCTGACAATCTGTCTGGTCTTGAAAAAAATTCCACTGTCATRGTGAATGAAACAGAAGAAACAAATTACTCAATTAGAAACAGAATTGTTATTCTTTCTAATGGCGAAAGTAGATTAGGCAATAAGTATAAGAATGATTTATATCTTCCATTTTTGCTTCCAAAATAACTATTACTACATTTTTTTAAGGAATGTCCTGTGCTAAAACTTATTTTGCTTGCTTTCTCAATAACATCTWATTTATTTATTGAGAAGCGTTTTTTATAGCTTGACTTTGCTTTCTTGCAAGGAACCTTCTTCTCTTTCATTTCTATTTTTTTTCATCCAAGGAAAAATTACTGCAAAAGAAAAAAAAAAAAAAAAAGATGGATCACAGCCCTATGAAAACTCTCTGCAATCTCTGAATTTGAAGAGGAGAAAATATCTCCTGATGTAATTTTCTTTTGATTCATTTTTTATCTCCTCCAACTGTCAAAAAAAAATCTGTTGCAGTCCAAGATTCTAATTGATTCTGTCATTTTGCCTACTCCGCAACAGGTAATCTGGGCAAGCTGACATGTAGCTCCAGATTTACAGCTTTGGATGCTTGTGACTTCCTTTTAATGAATCTTTGCATTATGCTGATTCTTTTCTAATTAGATATTCCACTTATTCTCATTTTCATCTAATTGAAATGCTATGCTAAAAATATAAATGTGATTTCAATTAATTTGTTTTATAAATTTATAAATGGATGCATAATAATTGAAATAAAGCCAAATAACAGTTTGTTCGTGTTATTTTTTTCTGCAGTTTAGTTTAGATATACAGATGATCAGGAAAAGATTTATTTGAATTTATAAGCAAGCAAATTTATCTCTATATTTGAGTAACTATCTCTGAGACAAACTAGATATATCGAAAATTTGCCCTCTTCTTGATGCTTTCAAGATTATGTCTATTTTGATTTCACCAGTTTTAAATGTGTGTTCCATGAGTGATTTTTTATGTCTGCCTCAGACAAATGGGTTTCATCACAATTTGCAGGTATGTTTGAAGTCTTTAATGGTGAATRTTACTGAAGAAAAGATTATGAAGACCTTACCTGAAGGGACTGAGCACTATAGATACCCTATGATCAGTTTAGCCCACATTTCTTTTAACAATGAGATGAAGAAATAGCATGAGAACGTTGTTTTCAAAAGGAGGAGAAACRTTAAGCCCAAGGATGCCCGGAAGAGCCAAGGTATGAGGACACAGTGCCTTTGGCTTGCTTCACCACACGTGAACTGTAATCACTCACTTTGTAGAAGCTCACTTGTTCCACTGAGTTAGGAATGGAGTCCGCCCACACGGCCATGACGTTTGGCCCATGATCTTTCCTTACAGCCACACCTAAGAGAAGCGCGCTAGGAATTTTGAAACGTGTTTATAGCCTTCTCATGGGGTTTTGCTGAGGAGGCGCTGGAGCTATAAAGATCACCCATGTCAAATACCAACAGCCTTTGACAAAAAGAAGTAGAGAATGTGTTCAGAGAAATAACCATACAATAGCAATAGAAATTGGTAATCCACCTAGCTATATGCACTGCTACAGGTTTATCCAGGAAAACACATCACAAATGTCTTCAGCTACAGCATAATCTTGTTTATCCTGGCCCGGCTGTAGCACTAGACTGCTGCACACTCATAGTCCAGAAACACTCATAGCAGCTGGGGCAAATGGCAAAGGTGACAGGTGAAAAAAGACTTAACTAGATTGTTATTCTATCCAGAACAAAATTCATTCTTCTTCACCATAGAACTTTTGCCCTAAATAGTCGTAGGTGAACCTTTCTCTTAAATGCTGCCTTATTTGACCGAAAGACAAGGCCATCCTTAAATTACATGAAGGTTTCTCACCTGCAAAGCTGTGTATGAGTTCTAGTTTTTTTGTTTGTTTCCAGTGAGTGAAATGATGGGTCATCTTTAGCAGCCTGTCACTTCTTTCCTCAATGTCTTGTGACTTTATTTGTTGTGGCCTTTATTTCTGTTAAACTGATGGAAAAATCCTGATGAATACTGTCATTCCTTGTACACATTAAGGATGTTTTGATATTGTACAGCCTTGAAAAAAAAACGGCTTTTTTGTTTTTTCTGTTTGTTTGGCCTTCCTATATTGCTGTATTCCAAACGGTACTCCCTTTAAAGGTAAGAGTCAGCTCACCCAGTCAAGTGAGTAACTGTTTGAAAGAATGATATAGTTGTTTAAAATTCATCTGTAGTCAATGTAAAGAGGATATTCTCGCTAGAGAGAAATTTCTGTCAGTATCATGAGAATCTTTATTAAGATGCATCACCTTCTGGGAGCATCTCTCTCCTAACACTGACTGCAGAAGGAACTTATACCACTAACTTAGACTAGCTGCCTAGCTATTACATGATTTGAGACATGACATTAGGATCATGACAATATAAATGATAGCATATCTTCTTTTATAATCTTTTTATCAACAGCCTGCTTTTTCTCCACAGGCAACAGAATAGTGCTGTTAATAAGTGATGACCTATTAACTAATAGGTGATGGCCTTGACTCATCTAGTTTAATATTACTGCTTATTAACATTTTTGGTGTTATCTTGAGGCAAGCTCTGCAACTCTTCTGAAAACTGTAGTCTTTTCTCATGAAACTTGGAAATAACTGCATATCAGTCCTGAATTTGTTGTCTGTCATTATCCACAAACTTTTCCAGGACTTGCTTTTGCTCTGAGGTCTGTAAGAACTAAACATTAGTGAGTAACTAGTAAAGAAAGTATTTTTTAAGAGACTGATGATTAAAATAGTGATGCTGATATTATTTCCAAACTTCCTTAATTTTCTGCTTATTTAAAATGCTGATATCTCTGAGGGGGTGGTATGAATCAATGTCCATGAAGTGACACCACTCATGTCCAGCTAATATCACAGGAGTCCTCACATCCGCTCAGGGAAGCAAAGCTACAGGACTTCATGCATGAAACTCCAGTGTAGAGATTTCTCAAAGGAAAGTTGCCTTTAGAGCCTTATAAAACTTCAGTCACATATTTACTCAAGTGGGAATTTCCCACAAGCGGGAAAACAACATAAGAACTATACAATGCATTATAATAAGCTTCGGGAAAAGTATTTTTATTATATATAGGGATTTATTAAAAAAAATACAACTTTTGGATTCTTTAAATACGAATTACTGAAGTCCTTTTGTTCATGTGAAAACACAGGCAACTCAAAGCTTAGAAGGATGCTGCCCTATGCACTTTGCTGGCAAGGGAACAGTCAGCTCTCTCAAGGCCAAAGACATCAGTGTCAGACTCAGCTTTCTGGCTCACTGTCCCTCGGCAGTGTTGCTGTAGGCATCAGCTCTGCAATATTGTTGTCCACTGCTAATGCTGAAGAGCTAGGCAGGGAGAGGGAAGCTGTCAGCTCTTAATACATGGACTAAAGGGTATATGATACCACTATAACCAATACCATGGCATAGTGGCCTTTCAGGTGGGTGGGCTCTGGCCTGGGGGCTAGGTATATATTGTGGGCTCCTCCCCAGCTCTCAATGGAAGGACAGAGGTCTCCGTATTACTCACAGCTTGCTAATCTGGCAGCGCCACGTCAGGCTCATAGGAAAGAGTAGGACAAAGACAGGAGACTTGTTCTGCCTGACTCACTCTTTTTGCCCAGCCCTCGTGTTTCATAATAAAGCCTGTGTGGCCACAGACACCTGGATCACAAACCTCCACAATGTGGACATGCTGTGGCATACATGCTCTGCTGCTTGTAACAGCTGCTACCCTGAATTCAGAGGCTGCCATCAGAGGGAAAAATACCGTCAGAGAAGATGTCTATCCTCCTCTGTGGGATTCTGTCCCTGAAAACCTTCTGGATTTCCCAGTAGAAGGCGACAAAATTGTCATCAACGCTTGGAACTATAGAGAACGTCTGGGAGCATACAAGACTTTGCTAAATGCTTCAGCCAAATATTTTTCTCCTTTTGGATCCCAAAATTTTGCTAATATTCTCTGGGGATTGGCATTGCAACATGGGTGGCAGTTTCATACAGGTATGAATTATGTCTTTAGGCAGTAGAAAAAACTACACTTTTGTCAGACCCCTTTAGGGTCACTGCTTCCAAACTTTCTGCTTTGCAAGCCCTCAGACAGTCTAAATTGTGACATTATCTGCTAAAATAATGATTTCAATGAGAATTTCTGAATTAGAGCAAACTTCTGCTTATTTGAACAATGCACCCTGACCTTTCCAATAGGAAAAGACATTGCAACCCATTTAACCGATTAGAATCAAGAAGGTTTGTGATTAAGAAATACTACTAGATTAAACAAAGACAGTAATATTTCAGTTTTCTGAAAACACTTCAAAAGATATTCTAGCTATTGAAGAATATTGAAGTTAAATCTTATGGCTTGCACTTTGCAACTTTGCAGTATTATTCTTCATTTGTTAACTGTTGGGTTTTTAGGTTTTTTTTAGTCTATTTGTTTCACTTTTGTTTCACTTTTGTTTTGTCTCACTTTTCACTCTTTTAGATGAATTTAGAAGTAGGCTTGTTATATTTTAAATATATATTATTAGAACAATGCATGCACTTTACCTCATATACATTTCTGGGTTTTTCTAATGAGCTTCAAATTCTATCARCTTATTCTACAAAAGCTGATTGCTGTCTGGGGCTTTCATCCTTGTCTGTTGATCTCCACTCACTGCTTCACATACAGTGAAGCTTTTCATTCAAAGCTGGAGTTGGCTAACTAATCAACCCTATTCTAGCAGCTAGAAGAGGAACAGAGATCAATAATCATCAATGCTTGTTGGAACTTGTGCTAGTACTGTGTGGTAAATCGTTCGACCTACCTATAAGCAAATGTATTTCTCCACTTGCTCTGTTTACTGGCAACAATCCAAAGTTTTTTGAGGTGGTGGTTTGGCTATATGTTTGTTTGTAGAAAGAGACTCTGCAGYTGGTGAAGGAAAGCTCCTGGTATGGAAAACAATTGTTACCAAAAAAGAGGGAAAGAAGGTAGAGTAAGCAAAGTCCAAGAAGACAACTAGCTGACAGAGAGCAGCAGGAGAAGTATTTTTGGAGTTTAAGTAAGCTTTTACCCTACCCTTCTTTATATATGGGATGCAGCAGAAAAGTTGACCCAGCACATGGTAAGGACAAAGAGACTAATTGCAGAAGCTGCACTAGAAYGTGGACCTGCAGTGAACAATCTGTTTAGGTAGTGTGGTCTCATCTCCTATAGTTCTGAGAAAGAAGCTTAGGAAAGAAAGAAATCTGGACTATCTTCAGTGGAATGATTTACTTCTTTCAGATCTTAGCAGAGGATGATCTGATGAAAGTATGACAAGATAATAAAGGCCATCAGAGATTTACAGTCATGGTAACTTGATGCAAGCRAAATTTCAGTATTCGCAAGCAGGAAGGGGCAAAAGCCTTTTCTTGATGAACTGATGCCTGCTGGACATGAGGGGTGCAAGACTTCGAGACAGAGTTTAACATAGCTGAAATTGAAAAGTATGTTGAAGTATAAGTGGATAAAGAGGATAAAAAGATGTGGATAAGTGGATAAAAAGATAAAATTTTGGCATATGTAGTAGTGAGGCTAGTAGTTTCTTATACCTAATTCAAGTAGGCAACCTGCTTAGAATAGTGAGAAGCGACTGATGTATTTGTGTATCAACATAATGAGCTTGGACAATCAACTTGAAAGACTTGAATTCATAGTGCAGGACAACAGAGCACCCTCAGAAACCAAGTGAAATGTGTTGCATTCACAGTTCTCTCTCATTATGAAAGTTATGTTGCTGAGAAAATATGAAAATTAAAGGTATAAAAAAGAGTATCTTAATGATGTGCTAGACAGTAAAGAATAAAGGATAGYGTGGATAGAATCAGGAAAGATCCAAATATTTAGGAAAATACAATAGGAAGATGGTGGAATCTTCTCTACAACCAAAGTTGGATTTGAGTAAGAACCACTATGCTTACAATGCTACCAAAGAAAGTAATCCAAAGAAAGTAATGCCAGATAATCCTAAGTTATTATGTAAAATTCTGACTTTCTCCATACAGAATTGAGAATAAGTATTGCTGTCCTCAGATACTTCTGMATCATAGAACGGTTGAGGTTGGAAGGGACCTCTGGAGATTATCTAGTCCAATGTCCCTGCTCAAGCAGGGTCACATACAACATGTTGCCCAGGTTCATATCCAAAGGAGGGTTGAATTCTAGTTTCCTCCTSGAGAAGGAGACTTCACAAACTCTCTGGGCAGCCTGTTTCAGTGCATTTGTCACTTTCCTCACAGAAGAGATTTTCCAGTCACCTAATTATCTTCACAGCCGTACACTAGACTCCCTCCAGTAGTTCCACATTTCTCATGTACTGGGGAGCCCTAGAGTACTGGGCACAGTACTCTAGATGTGACCTCTCCAGTGCTGAGTAGAGGAGGGGGATCACCTCCCTCCATCTGCTGGTAATGCCCTTTCTAGTGCAACCCAAAATAACGTTGGTCTTCTTGGCCACAAGAGTCCATTGCTAGATCGTGGAAGACTGGTTGTTCACCAAGACTCTCAAATCCTTCTCTGCCAATCTGCTTTCCATCAGGTCAGGTCCGAACCTGTACTAGTGCATGGAGTGTAAGATTCTMCCTAGGTGCAAGATCTTGTATTTCATTGAACTTTATGAGGTTCCTCTCCATCCAAATTTCCAGACTGTCCAGCKCTCTCTGAAGCACAGTTTTCTGGTGTATCAGCCACTCTTCCCAGTCTTGGATCATCAGCAAATTTGCTGAGGGTGCACTCTGTCCTTTCATCCGGGTCACTGATGAAGAAATTGATCAAGACTGGATATGGACCCCTGAGGTACAGTGCTGGTCGCAGGCCTCCAACTAGACTTTGGTGAGCCAGCTAGCTGATCATAATCCTCGGAGGAGCCCACAGATTTGCCATTGTTAGGTTTGCCTAAATGATCTTTAGCACAATCTTCCTCAAATAAAGGAAATTCACTTCAAGATTTGTCTCCACAGTCTTGGATTTCTGAGGGCTGGCCTTAGTAAARGTGACACTCAATAACTCTTCTTTCTCTGTATACTCTGTATCACCAGGACTCACCACATTCATCAGTGGACCCACATTTTCCCTAGCCTTCCTTTTGCTACTGATGTATTTGAAGAAGTCCTTCTTCTTGTCCTTAACATTCTTTGTCATATTTAATTATAAGTGAGTCTTAACCTTCCTCATTATATCTCAATATTGTATCTGATATCATTCCTATATTCCTCCCAAATGACTTCTCTCTTTTTTTTCCACATTCTGTATGCTTCCYTCTTCTGTTTGAGTTTTGCTAGGAACTCTTTGTTCATCTATTCAGGTCTTCTGCCCACTTTACCTGACTTTTTAGTCAGAAGGATGTACCAACCTTGAGCTTTGAGAAAGTGATGCTTTCATACTCTCTTGGACCACCCCTCTTCCTTCTAGGGCCCTAGCCCATGGGATTCTTTCAAGTAGGTCCCTGAAGAGGCCAAAATTTGCTCTCCTGAAGTCTATGGTTACAATCCTGCTTACTACCCTGCTTCTTTCTCACAAGATCCCGAACTCCAGCATCTCATGCTCACTGCAGGCAAGGTGGCCCCCAACTTCCACATCTCCAACCACTCCTTCTTTATTTGTTAGTACAAGTTCCAGCAGCATACCTCAATGACATCACCTGTGGCAAGAAGTTGTCATCAATGCTGTACAGGARCCTACTGGACTGTTTGTGCCTACCTGTGTTATCTTTCCAGCAGGTATCAGGGTAGCTGAAGATCCCAAGGGGAACCAGGACCTATGATCATGATGCTACTTCCAGCTGTCTACTGAACACAAAAAAAAAAAAAAGTGTGAAGGGGAAAAAAAAAAAAAAAAGGTTTAGAATCCTTAGAAATATCAATCAAAAAAAGAAGTGCATTTCTCTCTAGCACAAGCTCCTGCTCTCAGTGTTTTTCTACTGAAAGAATTTGTGCTTGATCAGCTAGCACSCCCCAGCCTACAAGCTCCATCCAGTCAGCTGGGGAGGATAATTAGGAAAATTTGTRTGCACATGATCCACAATCATCTCTTCACCCTAAGGAAACAGTATCAGGTGTCTTACCACAAATGCTGGTTGTTAAAAATGGCATGAAGGATAGTTCTGATATGACATGAATGGCAATGACTGTATTCAGCTTAGTCATCAGAGGGTATGTGTTCTTCAGGGTGGTTTGTGAGTGTCTGGATCAGCTCATGTTAGTAGACCTGATCATGTCATTGCATGCCATGAACTGCATGTCATTAACCAGGCTTCCTGACTCACTACATAAATACTGACATGTCTACATTATGTACATACCTAAGTACTTTGATGAGTTAAGCTATTTCTTCATGTAATGTAGAATCATAGAATCATTGTGGCTGGAAAAGACCTTCAGGATCATCAGATCCAAATGTAAATCCATCACCACCATGCCTGCTAAACCATAACCTTAAGTTCCTCTTCTAGATGTTTCTCGAAYACTACCAGGGATGGTGASTCTACTGCWTCCTGGAAGAAGGGCAGCCTGTTCCAATGCTTCATCAATCTTTCCTTAAAGTTAAATGTCTTTACTTTTCTTCATGTGAAATATCTTGAATGTTTGCAAGAACATAGATGCTTGTAAATTTTTCTAACCAGATACAATAATGTTTGCTTGTATTTTTTACATTAAAAGTCTTTTTGTATGCATGGTTAAACTGGAAGGGATTCTGTATCATATCAGTCTGTTAGGTGTAGCAATTACCCTCACATTTAATTTATGATATTCTGCTCGTTATATTATCGGCTTTACCTCTATCAAAAATGTTTTAGTTTTGCATGTGGTTATGTCTGTATGCACATCTGTATTTATATCTCTATAAAAATATCAGATCGTTAAGTTCTACTTTCAGACAGCTTCATAAACACTCAGAATACTTTTTCAGTGAGCAGTAAATTGAACTGTAAAACACAGTCAGATTTCTATGCACTGTATGAAGTACTGACTGAGAAATTCAGCTACTGTAAGAACAGTAGTRTATGAAGCAGAACAACAGCATTTGTTTTGCTTCTCTGAGCAAAATTCTGCATGCTTTACTTATATAAGTTCTTTTCTTTAGGTCTCAGAGGGCTTGTTACATGAAAAAAATTAAGCAGCATTTGGCATGTTATTTCATTTGATTCAGGCAGATTAGCAGATCCTTCCAGTGTGACTTCCTGTGGCTACCAAGCTGGAGACCTTCTGTGCATATCTATAAGAAGCTGGTGGGCCTGTAAGTATATGCTGTTACACTGCTCTTCTCCAAAATAYGGAATTAATGTCCCAGGTGGCAATTTAGAATCTTTCATCCACTTGATCTTCTATATTAAAAATTAATTTCAGTGTTACATAACCTTCCATTAAAAAAATTGAGCCTTGCACCTAAGTATGACTAAGTAAATTAAAACTAACTGACCTTGATAACTTTTCTGAAAAAAGAGCCTAAATAGATGTTTGTATTTCAAAAAAGCATGAAAAAAAAGTGGGAAATACCATGATAGGTACCTATATTTGTAGACATTTGTAGAGATTATGTTTTTCAATCACTCCATGCCAGATTTCACAGAATCACAGAATGGTTGAGGTTGGAGGGGACCTCTAGAGATCATCTGGTCCTACTGCCTTGCTCAACCAGGCACACCTAGAGCACGTGGCACAGGATTGTACCAGGCAGGTTCTAAATATCTCCAAAGAAGGAGACTCCAGATTTGTTCAACARTGTTTAACCATGGTACTTTAAACTCAAACTTAGTGTAAGAATGTCAAACAGGAACTTTAGTGGTTCTTGTATCATCCTTGATAGCATGTATATGATCAGACTTTTCAGCCTTCATTTGTATCTTCACGGTTGACTGCAAAAGGGAAAACAAAGGGACACATTATGACCATGGCACCCAAACAACTTCATTATCTTCATTATGCTGATAGCATTTATCCACTGGATTTTCAAATATCCATATGAAACTTGAGCTATAAGATGCACAGGCTATAAGATAATTTATGCTCATTTTAATACCATCTTTAAATTTCTAGTGAGCTGAAATTGTACTAAACATCTCACATTATCCCAATAAGTAGCAAGAGGCTGAAGACAGACAGAGAGAGAAATGAGCTTAAAGATCAGATTTCCCAGTGTCACTCCCAGTGACATTTTCAACGCTTCAAAAATATACATCCAACTAATTCACTCAGTCCTTCTGAAATAGAAACATCCAAACTTCTTGGATAGTTTTGATAATTCAGCTCATTCATAGGTGTCCCTACTGAACTGGAGGGGCCAAGTAACARTTTTTGATAGTCTACACAGTTTCCTGTATCATGAAGCATATCAGCATTTTAATAGCAAAAATATATCTGTGATGGAACTGGAGAATGGGCCTATTCATTACACCTAATCAAATATTAAGCTTTATAGGGGCCAATGTTTTCACAAAAATGGTGATGATAATTTTATAATCTTTGCTCTGTACAACTCATGGGTATCCTTATATCATGCACGAAGGTAGTCTAAGGGATAGCAGTTTTAGTATCTATAGAAAAAGCACCAACAGTACAACATGCTCTGTCTCAAGGGCCTTATATTTGCTCTAATAAGAAACCTGACAGTTGAAACTGCCAACTAAGGATTTTAATGTTCWTAATGTTACTTCTTAATGTTAATGGTTTTAATGATCTTCTAATAAYCTTATTTCCCTCTGCTATTTTTTACAGTAGGTACCTATATGGAAGTAGACTACTCAAACAACAATGCGTTGTTGTTTGATTTCCACAGARCTGGTCTTACAAAACGACATTGCGAACTGTGTTGTTGTGTTGTTGAGCTCAAGGAGAAAACATAAAGGACAATTATTGCCTATGCCCAAACTGAGTTGTACATTATAGCCACTCTGAATGGAAATCTTCTAAATGCTTTTGTTGCACTTTTCAAAACTGAATGAACACATTATTTTAAAAAATCTACAATTTCTATTTTTTAAAATCTGAGTGAAAGTCAATATTTTTTAGACTCTCTTCTATTTTCTTTCTTTTTCTGAAACTGGAACTCAGACCCTTTTCGATTCTTTTCTCTACTTTTTCAGAGATGGAACTGACAGGTAGGATGGAAAAAAAAAAGATAATCCTGACATAGCTTACGATCAATACTTCTATATAAAGGCAATAGCATGACAAAAATCTCTTTTTAAGTAAGTAAGCCTTATATCAGTCTTTTATTTTCCATATTCTTTCTCTTCCTAGAGGACAACTGCCCCTCTTTTAAGCTCTAGYGCTTTTCCCTCTATTACCCCTGTTCCTCGTTGCCTTTGCTTCCCTACTCAGACTCTCTTGTTATACGGTCTCTTTCTTCACAAGACCCGCTGGCGAGCTGCCATAAACAACATACTTACCCTCATTGCCACACGGCTACRTTGTTGTAGAGGCTGCATTAAGCTTCAGGCAGTGAGCCCAAAATTAAATATATATATCTTCATGCGATCAAAGATGTAAGCAAATTAAATATGTAAATTTACAGTACAGCCAAGCGACATGGCAATACTTGGTGCAATCATTCAGTTTGATTTCCTGTCTCTGAGGGTGGCGAGCACTAGATCCTCCAAGGAAAGATGTCTCAGGCTGTGATTGAGTAAGAACAGTCATTGCTTACAGCTGCGCCAGGTGACCTCCCTGGAGCAGAAACTTCCTCTAATTCCTTAGTGTTTGCATTCCTGTTCCTCACTTGCTTCCAAAAACAATGCTATCACCTGACACTGATTTTGCTGCCTCCAGAATATTTATAAACTCAGAAGCCCTGCAGAAGTCTTGCAGAGCATGCAGAAATGTTATGCACTGCTCTAAAGACATGCATGAGTGCTTTTGATGGGCATTTAGGGCAGTCCTCTCTAGCCCATGTAGTCATACCAAGATGGGAATGAAACTCAACCAGGAGTTGGCATTTAATATTCCCTGAGGTGTGAGACATCACAAGACTGCTGCCTAAGAAGTTTGGTCTCTTCCTCCAGAATTGTATTTCTTTTTTGTATTATTTTCTGTTTCATGAGTCCCCAGACAGGCATAAATACATAATGTAGGCAGGCACTTTTAAARGAACACAAATATTTTGCAACGTGAAGTCCGCATTTCAACACTTGTCATGAAAATAGTGAACAAGAAGCAAGACTTGGCTTAGCAATGATGCCCAGCTAAAGAGTAGCTTTGGTCCTGGGACATTTGTTAATGTACATTTGGTCTAAAGCTACTTATACAAAGCTACTAGAGAGCAGCTTTCATCCTGAGACATTTGTTAATGTAATGGACTTAACTCATGCAAGGTTATTCATGAGCGAAATAGAAAGGAAAGTTATAAATCATATCTAAATCAATATAAATGCCACCATTAGTGCATTCCAGTAAAAATGTCCCTGCTGCTGAACACAGTTGTGCCAGCAGCAATTTGAAAGACTTGCATTTTATATTAGGGAATGATTAGATTTTTGCTTGTTTTTTAATTTGCTTGTGGTTAACATCTCCTCTTTCTTAATTATTGTTATAGGTATGAATTACTACCTGTCTATGATACCCTTTTTGGGTGCAGTGGAAGCTGGCCTTTTTGGAGAGTTGCCATATGAAATAGAGATAATACCACCAGAGGAGCTAAGAGAGGATTTTTGTTATAGTGTTGCTGACTGCCGTTCTCGCATTCCCAAGCTCATGGATGAGTGGAAGGCCTATTTTGAAGTAAACAATTTTATTTTTATATTTTGCAGGAAATTAAGCCAGCATATTACTTTAAAATTATTATGATTGTTTATAAGATTCAGAGGGCTTTATTTGCTGTCAGTAGTAACATGATACATAAGTAATAAGCAGGAAAAATGAAAAGCACTACATAAAGTGAAGCAGAGATAAGAAGTCTAGGATTTTTGCAGGCTACAGATTTGTTCCTTCCTTTCAAAATAATTCTATACTTTTGATTGTGCTCCCAAAAGCTGTTGTCTTAACAGTTAAGCTTGTAATGTGTTAGTGCTTATACCAGCAATGCAAGATAAGCATGTGAGACAGACTATTACCCTTGAAAAATGAAATGATGTTTTACAGCATCTTTTATTCTTCCTAACATCTAAAAAAAAATTAAATATAAACCCTTCTGGGTTTAAGAGATTATAAAGGAAGATGGGATCTATGACTATATCTGTTTTTATCCGTTTTGTTGTTTCTTCTTCCTTAACTAGGAAGTTGAGAAAGTATAAAAGGTCTTCTACTTTAATAAACTTACTGACAGCCATTAGGAGTCAGTTATTTTCTGAAAATCTTGATTACTTGCAGCTTAAAGASTACAAAAAGTATTTCAAGGAATCCAGCTATTGCAGCATGAAAGTTTCCATGACACTCAGACAGAAAATTTCACTGAATTATTGCAACAGATCATTTAGCCTAAATCACATTACTTGGTCAGTCAAAAGCAAAGAAGTGCAAATTCTCTTAACTTCAATGGGGATATGCATTTACTTTGGACCTCCATGTTGATCAACTTTTATCTCAAAACCAAGTACAGCTATTACTTAGAATGTGAAAGCAACCCATTCGGTCTACTGAGAATCAATTTTATTCAGCTTGCAAACTGACCATTTTGTGAACTATGCACACAATCCAAAATCAGATTTTGARAAAAAAGAACACTTTTTTTCTGACTTCTCTCCCCTTTGCTGTAGTATCTGTTATCTACAGACCAAAAAGCTGAGATCCCTACAACAGAATCCTCCTTCAGCCTGGATGATGCCCTCCATCACATGTGGAAGGCACACGTGGCCTCCATTGCTCATGCTTTACCTAAGTTCCAGGAGAGGTAAGAGAATCAGATCCATGGACAAAAGGAACCTTCACCACCTCTTTGCCTGTTGATAAGGATAATATTTGAGTAAAGTCAATATGTGCTTTCTTAAGCTCTGCCTTTTGGCTCTCTTGGAGCCAAGATCTACATGGCAGTAAGAGTTTTATCCCCTGCATTGCTAACTGTCCAGGCTGACACCAGCAGGCCATGCCGTGCTTAAATATAAGATGCTATGCACTCTCTGGGATCTGGGATTCAGGCCATAAACTCTGTCTAATCTGGCCTAGAGGCAATGATGCCTCTAAGTATAAAAGCCTGAAGGTGAGTTTAAGACACTGTGACATTGAGACTGCTCAGAATGTTATAATGAATAAATATTTCCAGCRTAAATGGTAGACTAATAAGTTCTATGTTTGATTGCAATTATCTGCTACATTTTCCTTTTGATTTATTTCAGATTAATATATCTCTCTGATCCAGAAGCAAATTTTGGAGAAGACTGGGCTAATGGTGTAGATTTCATTGCAGCAACACACTTCTCTACAGATTTGTGGAATACACACCACTTCCAGGCTTTCCTGCCTCAGAGGATGCTTGTTGAAGGGGATGTTATCCCATTCATCCATGACTTCAGTCCACAACAAAACAAAGTCTTGTTTTCACTGAGTGCTCTTTACAATACAAATAAATTAACAGGTATGAGTCTGATCAATATATATCCATAGTTCATATATTTTATATCTTATTTTCTSTAAACTTCTCTTGAAATGATCATACTGACCTTCAATATAAAATAGTATAATCACTTCCTAGATGCTAGTGATAGCATAGTACAATAAAAACAAAATCATAACACACCAAAAGCATCTTGAGGCAAAACTCATGAAATGAATTTTTCACACAAGAAGATTTCATGAGTGAAATGCATCATTTGCTTGAGCAGTTGACCTAACTTTTTTTCTTCAGATTTAAAAAAAAAAATTTCCATTTCTCCAGATAAATCTGAAACCCACTAAGGCTGTAAATTAAGTTGTTAGATCAGCTGGAATCATTAGAAAAAATAGACAGTCATGAACAACAGTTTGTGTGCCCAGAAGTATTCTCTATTTTTTCTTCTCCCAGTCCAAACATAATAAMCAAATATAATCTGTTTCAGCAAACTATTTTGTTAGACAATCTTGGCTGCATCAGTTTATTCAAAATAAGTTGTGCATCACCATCCAGTGGTGACATGCAGAACTACAGATTTCTGTGGCTTGAGTTCATTCTTTCATTCAACTTCAGTTTATTCAGATACCGCCTTTTTCCCCTCCTTTATGAAGGATTTTTTTTTGTATCTTTAAGTGAAAATATAATATAGGATTTCTACATTATAAAATGATTATCCATAGCCGTGACTTTTGTTTTGTAATCTTTTTCTTCTGCCTATACATTTCAGTGAAATGTCTCATGCTTAATGTATTTCCTAGTAGACAAAACCCAATTAATGAAGCTATTAAATGTTACAAAAGACCATCCTWACACTCAGAGTGCTTCCCTTACACCTTACACAAAAAGCGAAGGAAGCCTCACAGTCTGATCAAGGCAGCTTTAGAGCTTTGCCCCATGCCGGCTTTCTATATCTATGTCAGCTCTCCCATCATGCAGGCTTCCTATAGCTATCTCCAGTATCCATCCCCTTGGTGAGAGGGGGAGAAAGGCATGATCAGCAAGCAGAGACACCAATACATCAGAGCATGGGTAAGTGAGGACCAGAGCACAAAGACAGCAGTGGAAAGAGGGAGGAAAAATAGCATATATGCAGAAGACAACAGTAGGAAGAGAAGAATGGAGAACTTTCATATGTGTGCAGGCCATGAATAACGAAGTCAGAGGCTGGAAACGCTAGCCAGGGATTTCCTGGTCCTTCTGTGAAGGGATGTAAATACCTCCTAGTTAGTWAATGCCTATTAACTCAGCTCAAAGACTGCTTTGCACATCAGAAACAGAGCTTCCGACTGTATTTGGCTTGAGTTTGGGTCCAACATCTGAGCGGGGAACTGAAATGCTAGGTCTCATTGTAGTAACACTCATGTGTGATAAAACCTGACATCCTGCTTTAGTATTCAGCTGCTTCAAAGTTTCAAACACATTCTCTGAGATGTGGAGTGCTCTTCTGGTGCTGGAAACTTCAGTAATAAATAGAGTACCTCACAGGATGGGACCTTGTCCAAAACAGTGACATTTGATTTCTCGATTCAATACTCCTTATTTTCTCTACCCCTGCCTCTCTACATCTAGAATAGCGCTGCGCTCAGACAGTATTCTGCTACTTCTAAAATCTCTTGGGTGACAGAGACAGAAGCTTTATTTTTGATGCTCTGCCCCTCACTGATCTGCCAAGGGGAAAGGGCAGAAGCTTTGTTGTCCTGGACTTCTCCTACTGTTCTCACATGATTGCCTGGAGCAGTACAGGTATGTGGCTGCTAGGATAGGGAAGAGGGATATTTGCAGCCTTTTTCTCTTAACTCTTCAGCTCCCTGGTAAAATCCTGTGAGAATGAAACTGGCAGAAGCTTCTTTTTCAGGAGACGGATTAACTCCTCTTTGCTTTCTAGTGGACTTTCAGATTTCCTCTGTGGCCTCCTTGTTCATCATAAAGATCACTATGGACAGCAGAGGAGGACAGGCAGTGAATGTCTTGTAAGCTGACAGTACTAATACTAGACTGGCCAGGTGTACTTGCACAGGGAGTGACCTCTTATAGCCTTGATGGAGGAATTAGGATCATTTGCCTCCTTAGCCTGAGGCCTTAGCTGGACAGGAGCACAAAACCTGGGCCGATTTACAGCAGAAGGCAACAAAGCACATGGTTGTAAATAACAGGCTAGTGAGCTCTGCACAATTGCAGAACAAGACCCGAGCATCTGTCTTCAATGATTTTGACTCTCCATGCTGATGAAAAGAGAGCAAACCCATCTCTCAATCAATACCAAGGGTCCTGAGCTGAATGGATGGTCTGTGTCTACGGACATTCTTGTAGGCAATTATTATCCCCTCAGTCTGTCTCAGCTTTGTCCCCACTTTGCTGTCCACAGCAGTAGTGGATGTTTGCTACATCTCCTGTGTGCTGCAAGCTTTGTGTTGTGTGTGCATATGCTTTGTGTTAATTTGACAGTGTCACGTTGTGTCTCTTTCCAAGGAGGATTGCTGCTGAAACTCTGGAGAAAGGCTATGTCTACCGAAGCAGGAAGGGAACTGGGACGAAAAATGATTGAAGACTTGGTTGCAAGCCAGGAATTTAACCCAATGGAAATATATGATGATGTGAAGGGAGGTGATCTGGCAGCACCCAGTTTCTTGACAAAAAACAGCATCAGTATTGATTGATTTAATCTTTTAACAGCAATGAATCTGGTAATCTGGCCTTGATAATTTCATAGAGCAGGATTTAATGAGGAGCCATATGTGCTTTGCTCTCCTATTGGATCAACATTTCTATCCTTAATTTTCCTAATTAGCTCCTGACTTCATTCTTTTTCTGATAAATAAAATACTTCACATAATATCTGACTTTATTAGCTATTTGAACTTTTTATATCATCTGTCATTACTGGGGACAAAATTAAATATAGGCAAACTATGTTTTGTTTCAGACTGTTTTTCCCCTGTATACAAGGATCCCACCACATATGCAATTTCTCATGTTCCTGATAGTCTAACAAATAATCATCCAGTACATTTATTTGAAACAAGGATTAAAAACACATGTCATGACATTTTTCTAGCAGTTGTTATTTTGCAGGACAGCAGCAATCAACTTTGAAAATTCTCAAATCAAGTACTTCAATACAGACGGATTCTATCTATAGTGCTCTACACCAAGAAAGTACCTAAGCCTGTAGAGTTAAGTCAATCCAAAGAAGTCCTGAATCCAATAATATTATTCCACAGCAGCTGTACCAGCATTTAATTCATTTCACTTACTCGTAAGTGAAAGTTCATGTTATGAAGTTATGAAGTTCATAAATGAACTTCAGAAGAAGTCCCGAATTATTAGCTGCATACCTCGTAAGTAAAAGGAAAAGAAAACCATTTGCATCTTTCTGCCCCATTTTCTGAGTTTTATTGGTCCTCCATCCTAAAACTGTTAGATATTTACACTGGAAATTAAGAAATAATTACCAAGACATTCAGCAGTTAAGTACTATTTTGTCCTTTAATGTCCCAGGACAAAGATTTCAATTATTCATTGTCATTTTATAGATAAATTCTTAATGTATCATCATTAGCTAATAATTTTCAAAGGAAATAAGTTAATAAGGTCCAAGAAAATGTGGGAGTTTTTACCTTAATTACCTGGTTCATAGATCAGAGTAATTATATATCAACAGACTTTAGGTATAATCTAAAAGTAATTACTGCAGCTGCCAGATGTTAAAATATTAACTTAATTGTGCTCCAGAAAAGTTTGAAATAATTTTTGACCTTTTCTGTGGTTAACTTAGATTTAACCTTAGATGGACTTTGAGAAAACAATAAGCCCCTAACACAAACACTGACAACAAAGCTATACTGATGCTCTTGAGAGGATATTTCCAAAGCACATTTTAACAAGCTAATGCTTCCTTATACAAATTTAGGACAACATTATGAAACAATTTAATTACTCTGAAAAAAGAGCTGTCTTTCTTAACACTGGGCACATACTGATTTCAGGCACCGTGTCTTTCCTGGTACAACATGCCAGTCAGCTAAGGAAAAGCTAAGGAAAAGCTTTAGGAATTGAGCACCAGTCATGACTGGAAGGCTGAGCCATACAGAAAAGTCTATGCAGACCACAGGATGGTGGCTTCAAACAAGCACAGCAGATCCAGGTATCCTAAAATAGGGTAGATATGGCTTAGTATGAAAACATACTATGGGTGTAAGAAATTAGGCAGAGAGAAAAGCACCAGGAGAAGGCAGTACGGTGGGRTGTCTAAGGGAACAGCACCTGCAAAATGAGGCAAGTTTGCTTACTTTGTGTTAGTTTGGGGCAGGGGGGTTAAAGCCTGCTCTTCTGTTTTTCAAATGCACAATCTCTTTGCTGCCTGCTTCTAAGAAAGACCACTTTCTATTTCACAGATCCGTAGCTAGAAAAAAACAAAAATGCAACTGTCAGCAGAAAGCCAGGAAGTTAAACTGTATTATACATTCGCAAATAGTGAACCTAAAGGAATTGAAACAAAAAACCTCAGGAGGGAAGGTTAAAAATCAGTACATGCTTAAAAAAAAAGGGGAAAAAAAGCAACTTGGGTAAAAATAACCTAAAAAAGAGTCACTTGGAAAGTTTTGTCAATAGCACTCAACTCTCCTACCATAGCTGCATACATCTGATGGGGGAATCACTGTCTTCTCCTGCTGCTTCTAGGCTGCTTGCCTAGAAGCTCATCCTGGTAGGTCATCTAGGCTCATTTTAGGCAGATCTGCTCCTGATCTCTCAAAGACATGCAGTTTCTAGCCCCTCTCCTACAGGAGTATTCTCCTTTCCGAGGAAGGGCTAGAGGACCATGGGGGAGATCTTGTCCTTGTCTATCCATTTGAAACAAGTGTTATATTTAACTCCTCCTCCAAACTGACATGTTCTTTAATAAACAATGTTACAAATATATTTGGCATACGGTAAGGACTAAATTCATAAGTGATTGTAGCTTGTTAGTTTCACAGAATCACAGAAACACAGAATCACAGAAACACAAAATCACAGAATCACAGAATCATAGAATGGCTGAAGGGACCTCTACACATCATCTAGTTCAACTTTCCTGCTCAAGCAGGGACACCTAGAACACAGGGTGGCAACCAGGAGGGTTTTGAAGACCTCCAGAGAAGCAGACTCCACAACCTCCCTGGGCAGCCTGTGCCAGGGCTCTGTCACCCTTACAGGAAAGAAGTTCTTCCTCACATGGAGAGGGAACTTCCTGTGTTGTAGCTTGCACCCATTGCCCCTTGTCCTGTCACTGACCACCAATGAGAAGAGCTTGGCCCCTTCTTCCCTGCATTCTCCCTTCATGAACTTATACATGTTAATCATATTCCCTCTCAGCCTTCTCTTCTCCAGGCTAAACAGGCCCAACTCAGTCTCTCCTCATACGAGAGATGTTCCCGTTCCTTATTCATCTTTGTTACCCTTAGCTAGACCCTCTCTAGGAGCTCCACATCCCTCTTATACTGGGGAGCCCAGAACTGCACCCAGTACTCCAGGTGCGGCCTCACTAGAACTGATAGTTTAYCCTTCTCCTTTTCTAGGAAAGCTTCACAGGCCTGTGAGTGAGCACATACCAGTAGGCAATTCTCAGGTTTCTTAGGCATCAAGACATAGATAGGGGTCACAGAACCTATGTGCATGAGCATCATTAGCAGAAAGACATGAAACAATCTTTCTTTCTATTAGAAATTGGGTTCCTGGATTTCCCTTTCCCTATAATCTTTAATCTATGCAGAATTATTTAGGCACTCTTCCCTTTCAACCTATGTTCTCTAAAGCAAAATTAAAGGAAGCTTGGAACCTTCCTTGCTACTGGAAGGAAGCTTTTTCTTCCAATAGGAAAAAKCACTTATGTCCAGACCTGGTGGGTATGGAAGAAGAGCAAAGGTATTCTTGCCCAGAGTGATCTTTAACCCGGCAGTTAGGAGGTCTTGCTGGAAAGCAGCAGGAGATGTAGATTTGGACCCTCCCACGCAGAAAACAAAGCATTTGTAGACTTTTATACGGTAGCATCCTTTCGCATTTGGATAAGTATTTTAGCAGTTGAGGCACAACATAAAAATATTCATTTTGAGTACAGGGTATGTTGACTGGCTGCCTTCAGCAGCATGTTCTGAGCAGCAGCATTCTTGCTGCTGAGTGGGAAGAGATGAAAGACACATTCTTTTTGCAATATTTCTGTCCTCTCAGCAGTTCCAGGAACAGCATGTAGCCTATTTTGGATCCCATGTTGAGTCTCCATACACCATGTGCAAAGAGCAGGCACCACAGAAAGGCCTGAAATGTGCTCCAGCTTAATATCTGAAGAAAGATCTCTGTTTGATACCACCTCTCCCACTGCCATTTCATTTTCACAGTGACCCTGGACATCTGAATGCTTGCTGTGCCCTGTTCTCGTTAAGTTTGCAGCCCAGATCCACAAGGTGTTTGACTCATAATACCCATCACTTTCAATAGAATTTAAGAATTTGAAAATGTCTSTAGATCTTTTCTAACCTTCTGTGCTAGAGATGAGACAAAACAGGCCACAAGGTGCTGCATTACATGAAGTGTCACACTACTCCAGGTAAGGGCTGGTAAAGATTTTGAAAAAAAACTAGAGCTTTCCAGCCTGGCAGCAGCTGGGAATTGCAGCTTATTCTTCAGATGGGAATTGTAGCTTATGCTTGGAAGTGCTGAGCTTCAGAGTACCTCTGAACACCATGCAGAAGACAAGGAATAGAGGCAGAGTCATGTCCAGATTTGGTACATTTGATATGTCTATCAAAATGTGACTCAATTTATGTAATATTTATCTTGAAAATAAAAAATAGTGGATTTGTTTGTTTGTTTATTTCTACTGATCTATTCCTAGCCAAACTCTGCACAACAGAAATGGCAATGGAGGTAAATCTATAAAGACTCTCACTTCCTTCTGCAAACCCTTTGTAACTATCCTATAGAGTCACACAAGCCACTGGTGTGAATGCTTGCAGGAGAAAGCTGCAGCAGGTGTGGTAGGACAGATAAAGTGAATATAAAGCAGYCTTGGTGACTGGAGAGAAGCAGCTTAATTTTACAAAGAAAGGCTAAGTTTCTAAGTCTCCTCTTGTGCAATGTTAGGCCTGTGAATACTAGCAGATGTGATCACTGACCCTACAGAAAGCATGAGACYGCATCTTACGCCAATGGAATAAGGCAGAAAAAGGAGAATCTTTCTTCTTAAAACATAAATGAAGTGTCTCATGGGATAATCTCCCTAAAGCCTCTTTCAGACTCTTCATCTGTTCAGTAAGGACCAGAGATTCTCTGAAGGAACTGGTGTATTTGCAAGGAAGAAAGTGCATAATTTCTGTGTCTCTCCTCAGAAGAGCAAAGCAGGCTCGGCAGCTACGAGCAGCTGCTGCAGCTCCCAGAGCCACAGAGGCGCATGCAAAGAGACTATAGGGACAAGGTGCTTACACATATAAGTGTCTCTAAAAATCCCAACAGGATTAGGGTCTTAAATCATTGCCTAGACATTTCCACATGCTCCCAAAACTTAACACACAAGATAAATTTTAAGTTAAATAAGAATATAAAAGTTTTCTGAATGGGTCTTACTAAAACCCTGTCTCTGACAGTGACTGGTAATAGTAGAATAGGGAAGGAACAGGATAAGCAAGGCAAATGCAAAATAATCCTTCTCTGATATAGCTACCCAGGGGCTGAGAACGAGCACTTAAATCCAGACCCTCATGATTTATCAGTCTAAGAGAGATTCATAAAAGGGTATCCTGGGAAATACATATTCCTGAGAAAAGTGACAGGAAGTCAGTGAAACAGCAAGCTGTATTATTGCAAAGCTCAAGAACACTCCCAGCAAGCAAATGCACTAAAAAAAAAAAAAAAAAGAAAGAAAGAAAGAAAGAGGGAGAGAGGAAAAAAAAGAAATCAGCAAAAACCTGCCACTAATTCATGAAGTAAAATCATAAAACTTTTTCTCTTCAAGGACTATCAATTTTAATATGATGTCAAGGAGCTGAAAGTTAACATGATAGAGGGACATCAAAGTGAAAAACATTAGGAAAACACTGAGGCAGACTTAGGAGAGGTAGCATAAGTATAAAATGCATTAAGTGAAGAGACGGAAAGAATAAACAGCAGCTTCTTACTGGAAGAAGTATCATAGATAAGGATTTATTTGACACATACAGAAGGAGCACATTGTATTTAAACAAAAGGGTTTTTGGCATTTAAAAAAATGCTGGGAGAAGATTCTTCTTATCTTACCAGACACAAAGGCTGGGTATATAAAAAATGAGCTTGTTGATCATCCAAATAGAAAATGCTGCCTCACTAAGGGCTTATGTACACATGGAGAGGTGCAGAAACAGCTGTTCCTGAGCAGCTCCGTGTACAGATGGGCCTTCAATGAGAACACAGTGGAAACGCTTCTTAGCATTAAATGAGATAAGCCTTTAAGCTAACAGGTCTGTGCAAAAGCTTACGCCCATCTTTTGCAAAGCAAATGCCTTATTATTTAAATATACTTGTATTCTCTTCAGGCATAGTGATCGTGATCCGTGTTCAGCTGCAAATACATTTCTCCTCTTGAACACAGTCTACTTGAGCAGTAACGTCTGGGATTGATAACCAGGCCCCTCCAGGAACATGGTGACATTGCAGCTTTTCCAAACATGCCTTAGCAAAGAATAGRAAATTAAAGTGATCTTCTTAGCAGCTGAAGTCAGTCACATCACTTACTAAGTCTTAAATACTAAATATGAGMCTTTTTCTTGAATGTTATTTAATATCTCCTCCCTCCCTCCCACTTTCCCCAGCAGTCCATATCTCCTGTACGAGCAGCACAGCAGCAGGGCCTCCATTCCACACCAATAAATGCCAGCATCACTGTCCCACTGTGACATGCAAGCTGAACTGCCAGGCCAGTTCTCTTGCAGGGATAGGATACGATGGCTCACGTGCCTGAGGAAAAGATACTGCAGAGATCTCTGCAATAATATATTTACAAGGCTCATAARCTTCCTCTGCTTTTACTTACGTGAGAACAGCCCACTGCACACAATAAGGCTGAATATATGAGACAGGATTGCTGGACATGACAAAGGAGCAAAATTAGATTCTTTATGTAACCAAACCTGTGCAAAGAAGAGAATTYGCTTCTCTAGAAGCACTTTAAAGGAAAATATTGCAGAAGAGGGCTGATAAGTCTTGTTTTTGTGGACAAACCACATCACAAATGCTTTTACGGTATGTGTGAAACAAGCTTAGGTTTGCCATGAAAATAACTATCTCCCAATGATCTTCCTCATCCTAACAGCAGAACTAAGCAGAGTCCAGGTTTTTCAGCATCACATCACTAGTGTGCAGCAAAACATAGGACTGATCTCCAAATCGCAGAACCACAGAATAACTGAGGTTGGAAGGGGCCTCTGGAGATCATGTAGTTCCACTTGCTTTCGACTATGTTCAAGGAACAGAGATTCTCTGGGCTACCTGTCCTGATGCTGGCTACCTCCACAGGTACATAAACATGAATTTTTCTGTGTTGTAGCTGGTTGTCATTGTTTCTTGTTCCAGTGATAGCCCTGGAAACTACTGAGAAGAATTTGGCTTTGTCTTCTTTACTGCACTCCTTAATATGTATTTAAATACACAGATATGATCCCCTTGAGCCTTCTCCTCTTGAGATTGAACAGTTGCACATCTCTCACTGTCTCCTCATCTGACAGATGTTCTAGGCCATTAAACATCTCTGTGGCCCTTTGCTAGACTCTCCAGGAGCTCAATCTCTCTCTTGTGCTGAAGAACCCAGACACGGACCCAGTACTCTTGACGTGGCCTTACCAATGCTGAGCCAGGGGGAAGAATCACCTCCCTTGACTTGCTGGGGACAACCTTCCTTATGCAGTCCAGGMCACCACGGGCTTCATTCTCTACTCTTCTAGCTAGAGAACTCAGACTTCTGACATTTGAGCAAAGGAAAATTCTGTTAACACCTAACATAACACCTCTCTGCCATCCAGAGAAAGAATAAAATCATTTTCAGAAGAAAAAAAAAGTCAAGAAAACAGAAGAAAACAGAACAAATTCCTTTTATTCACACACCGAACTGGGTTTGATGGCGTAACAGATTGGGCTGTGTTGAACACAGAGAAATACATGCATTTTTGTGCAAGTATTTTAAATATATTTCAAAATCCACAAGCAATGTGTTAGCCAGTTATACACATAGCYTCCCCCTCAAAATTAACTGGAGATATGCAAAATACTATATGCTACATGGGCATGGGATCAAAATACTGTCAATATTGTACTTTATACTTAGATTGTAACTGTTTTTAATGAGGATGAATATTTGAGGATGTTCATAATGAGGATGAACATATTGAATATATTTAAGTAAAACAAAATAGAGCATTTCTAAATTTATTTTCATTAGTGATGATTAATCGTTTAGTGGATCGTTAATAATCAAGTCTGAATATACCATACTGTCAGTCTGAAAAGATATTTTCTTTAAAGCACAGTGCTTCTTCAGTAAGACAAAAAATACAGTATGTCTAACCTCTCTAAATATGTTTCTTTTCTTCACCCTAAAGATGTCTGGGAGAAGTTTGAGCATTTTGTAGTTGTCTGGGATTTCTGATTATGCCACTCAGATCAAGCTTCAGGGAGTCTAAAAATTCTTGGCACATCACTGCCTATTTACACATCAGTTCTCAACATTTTTCACTGAAAATAAAAACATTGCCAGATGTATATGCAGTTGCTCTAGATTTAAGGTTCTAGATACACAGTATGTACTGTGCAAGCACTGCCCAGTTCTTCACTTATGTGCCACAGATGCTGGGTATTAAACTCACTCTGCAAACACAGACTAGCTCTGCCAGGACATTCGCAGTAGGTCTGGTACCTCTCAAGATTATTAAGTGCCCTGAATTTGTGCAGCTTGTGTGTGACTTGCCAGGTGCACAGCATTCTCACACAGGAATACAGTTGCTTTAATACCAACACTAATGGTATATTCATTGCAAGGTGTGTAGAGATACTCATCCATGCAAGTAGGACCTCTCAGCATCACTGCTCAGCACACAAAGTACCAAAGTAGGGAATGAAGGAAGGTTTCTCATGCCCTGGGAAAGGAACATTTGCATCATTTCAGATGCCATGCCTACATAGCCTCTATATTTTTCATTTTGCAGAAATTTAGAGGTAAAGGAAACCCTTTGAAAAAAAATGTGTTTGTTTTTAGAGAAAAAACATTCTGCTCTCCTTCCTGTGCTTTCACTCTTCTGGGGTAGTCTTTACTATTTACATACGAAGCAGAGAAGCACCAGATGTTGCCTGCTTGTTCTAACCACTGGAAGGACAAAGGATGATGTGRGAATACAAGGTACAAGGAGAAGCAGGAGACACTCTTAAAGGGGTCCAGCAAGGAGAGAATGTTCCTTTTTCTCAGGTACGATGGCTGGCATGGACACTTCTCCTTCCATCCTCCAGAAAGCAAAATGGCTCTGCAGCTCTTTCAGTAAGGGCTGCTCCTTACATATATGCCCTACAGTGGTTCAGAAAAATAACTGATATTTCAGGTGCAATAAGAATGAAGGATTTGTTTTGTCATTACTGTCAGAATTCATGAATAAATATGTACAAGAAGAACACTGTCCCTTCACAGGGTCGTAAGACATTARCTTGTGTTGCTTCTTATTTAGGACTAGTAGGTAGTTTAGTCTCTCAGAGTATTATAGTAGTTGAATTACAGCTTATATGCTCTTCATGAGACAGAAGAAGGACCCGTTTTCTCGAACAGCTTTTGCTAATAACAGCGGTTGATCTTAATATGTGAAGTATGCAAATTTCCATTTGTTTCTGCTTAATTTCCAAATTATTCTGCTTCAGATGTCTCTGAAAACAAACAAAATAAAATTTCAGAATGAAACAGGAAACCTTTACATTTGTATTTAAAAAATACATGAGGAGTGCAAGTGACTGATCTCTTCAATCAAATTAATGGCTTTGAGTTAGGGCTCTTCTGTGCCATAAAAGGATTTGTCAGTCCAATTATACCRGCAATCCAGAGACTACAGCAAGAATAAAGCTAATATATGACACTGATGCAGCTATGCCAGCAACTTTGCCTAAGTACATGAAACTCATATCAGTAAATTGTTCTTTTACTAGTATAGTTTATGCTGTAAAGGGAAATATTTAACCCATACAGGTGAAGAAGTTCCATACAAGCTGTGACTCCAGTGAAGAATTTTCCTCTTATTTCTCCAGCATAACTACACCCATGGAGCCTTCGTTGTGTTGGTGGACTGAGCAGAACAGGAGCCCACTTCTTKGGCTGCCATCTCTAACTGGTGGGCTCTCCAGCAAAGGTAAAAGATTTGCAGGCCTGAGACTGCGGGGAAATTTTGATCCTTTCTTGAAGCTAGTGGCAATATACCACTAAGACTTAGCCAGTGGATCCTCCATTCATTTTTTTTCCCACTATAAAAAGGCATATTCAGTGTTGAAAGGACTCCAGTCTATTTCATACAATCACAGAAAAATTAATATAAGYTAAAAATAAAAGGTTCAATTTGTCCAAACAAAATCATTTCCATTACGGAACTCATGGCAAGAAGAGAACAAAGTCAAGAACCAAGGCACTAAAATGACAGTGTTACAGAAACTAGGCCAAAATAATAACAAAATGGACTTTTCTATCCACAAGTGTCTTTCGGAGATATTAAAAATGAAGATTTAGTGGAAATGAATGCCTAAAAGACGGTTATCATCTCTCACTACATCTGCTTCCTCAACCTGTGTGGGGTTTTTGATCCCATCATGCTCCTTCTGGGCTTTCCTTTTCCAAGACAAGTTGGAACACCAGTTTGACTTGGCAGTGAAACCACCTGTTGTCAACAACTTTATCTAAAGACTACTAGGACATTGATACAAGACTTAATTCCTGTTATTAACATTTCCCATGCAGCTCTTTCATTCTATACTTTATTCCTTTCTTTTTTCTACCTCTCAATTTTTGGCTCGTTTGMTAAGAACTGGGACTTAGTCAAATAATACCATTATTTGGTAGAAATCACATGAAGTTCAAGTCTTGAGAGCAATCCTGCAGCAGCCTGAAACTCAAGCATGTTTTCAGCTCTCTGCATTTCTGGATCATTTTCCTTTCTGTCTGTCTCCAGACACGATGCTACTATCAGCTCCTGAGACAGATGCTGTTTTGATGTTCTGTTTGTGTCACTTCTGCTTGCCTCTGTCTCGTTTTTCTTTTCAGGGACATGAGATGAGTGATCATAGCAGCATTAGAGCTCTTCCAGCTCCTTTCAATAAATTTCTCTCCATTTAAGAAGAATAATTATTATGAACTYCTGCACCCCCTAAAAGACAGTCGAACTGAGTTTATGCATTAAAAAAAAACAGTAAAAGGAAAGACATTTCTGATGTCATTAAAAAGAAAGCCTTACTCAATGCATTTTGAATGTTTTTTTCTTACTTTCCCTTGATTCTTTAAAGAAAGGTTAAAATATGTTAATGACAGTTGTTGCCATAGCAAGCTGAGGCCTCTGTAGCCAAATCACTTGTTTAATTGCTTATTGTTCTGCAATGATGAGGTCATGTTAACAGCATTTACCCTCTGGACACTTTTATTTTGTTAAAATTAACACAGTAATAACTTCAGGCAAATCTCTGTTCTTTGTTACTCCCTTCTGTCTGCCATGAGGACTAGTTCTTACTAGTGTCATCCTATTGTACTTTGGCCCTGACTCTGGAAGGATTTTTTTGTGAGGCACTAATGAGCATTGAAAATAATGAAGACTGATTTTCTTAATGTATGTCTGACTTTTGAATTTTCTGTCTATACTTCATTATTTTTTCCTACAGTTTTAAGTAATTTGGCTGAATAGATTTCATTTTGATAGCTCTCCAAAAAAAAAAAAAAAAGGTCCTGAAGAAGGGCAAGATCATGCATGAGAAAGAGTTAATTGAAAGAGTTCTCCCTTGGCAATTTGGCAGAGATGCAAGAGACATTTTGTTTTTCATTAGTTGACTAAAAGTAAGCCTAAAAGAGTTTTGTTTATTTGTTTGTTTTTAAAGTCTTTTCAACTAGTCGTATGGCATACATATACCAAAGCTGATTCTAAGGCTCTATCAATTTTATAAATTTGTTTTTGCACACATTAAAGTTTAGTGTCAAATACCTAAATCAAAATCACTTTTCTAAAAATGCTCACAGAAGTGCAAGGACAGAACTTGATAGAAATTTTAAATGACAAATAAGGTCCATAATGGGAGATTTTGGATAACTGGGGTTGGGGAAGTTCAGCAGACTAGAAGAGCTATGTGCTCTTTGGCTGTCTAATGACCTTAGAGAGGACATTGCTCTGGCATCCACTGCGGGCTACAATTTATGGGACTTTTCAAGAGAAAATGGGATCTTGTTGGGGACAGCAAGATTTTTACTTTCATGTTTGCTAAAGCCCTCAATGAAGATAACTAATTAAGTGTCACTTGTCTTCCACTGATAGGGAGTTTAAAGGGCATATGGATGAAGACTTGAATAGCTAATGACACTGCAGCAAGCAGTACAGTAACAGACTGCCCCTCCAGGCATTCATTGCTTCTTGAAATGTCTATAGTCAAAAGGGCTATCTTGGTCAAAAAGGGAGTTTTGTTTTCCCTTCCTCTCCTTCTAGCCTTGTTTCCACTCTATATCAAGTCCCCATCCTTTCCAGCATATGGATTGAAGACCATGCATTGTACAAAGCACCTCCTTTGCCTCCCTTGCCTCCTTGCCTTTCCTGTAACTTTTTGATTTCTGTGGCTGTGAGCAGGTGATGCTAAACCTTGCCCTGGAAGGCACAGAAATAACCAGGTAAATCAGAACAAGCTGCAACGAGCCAATGCCAGGACTAGATGAGGGATAGAATATCATATCCTCCCATTTACATAGGCAAGGTGGGAAAACTCATTTTGGATCCAGTTCACTTTCTAGTCCAAACAGGATGGAAATGTTATATGACATTAACAAAAAAAAAAAAAAAAAAAAAAAAAAAGAAAAAAAGAATCACTTCAGAATAAATTTTATCTTTTCCATTATTGAAATCATTCAGGTTTTGCTGGGCTGCCAGAGATTGCTCTTAAGAAGAGAAACTGATGAGGTAACTAAAGAAACGTTCATAAGAGGTTCAACTATGAGTGAAAAGAGTTTAGATTACACAGTTTCACTCAGATCTAGATGCAAGTTCAAGATGTGTTTAGCTGGAAATTATGCTTGGAGCACCTGGGAAGCAAAGGCCTCTTCACTAGCTCTTTGAGCCTCCTGCAGATAGCCAGGGCAGAACCACAGGCGCGCAGTGGAAATACAAATAATTCCCGGGTATCTATTTAAAATAGACAAACCTTAATTATACATTACATGGCTTCTGCTGGCAAGGTCTCTATTCACTGTTTAGCTTTTGTTACACAAAATTGGTACAAATGGGAAAATTAGACAAGCTTTCAGATACAAAGACTTTCTTTGAGTCTTCTTTCTTGCATTTCTTCTTTCTTGCATTTTTCTTTCTAAGTATAATTGTTTGTYTAGTTAAGATTTTGTCCCCACCAAGAAGTCTGTGCAGTTATATCCCCAGGAAAGCAGTAGGTATCACTCTGATAAAGATGCCACCCCTAAGAGTGGCAGTGGATCATAAATGGCACKGTCAGCATCAGAGACCCCTTCCTGACTGGCTCCTAAAACATATGCTTGCAACAGCGATGACTTCCTAGGAAAACTAGCTTGTTTTGAAAAATGATGATTAGCTATCAGTCAGAAAAATCATTCTGACTGCATTGTTTRCATCCATAGGGATCTTAGGACACACTCACCTTTTTTCTTCAGAGACTACATGCTTATTTTGAATTGCAGTGTCTTGAAATGCTTTTCTTATGTTTTCAATTATRTTTTCATCCACATAGTCATTGGTATGCTCTTCTTTTTGTTCCTTTTCTCTCTCACACCTTCCAAGCACCTTGCTTGTCAGACCTAAATAATTAACACACAAAAAAAGTAAAAGTAAATGGCAGATACTGCTCTTGCACTGTAAGGAGCACAAAAGTAAAAAGTAAAGGAAACAAAGCTTTACYGTATCACAAAGTCTCACACTGTTTTGCTGTTTCATAATATCCTCACTTCTCTCATTTTCACAGAGTTTGTAAGTGACTTTCTCAATTTTCCGAAGGATATTGTGTGGCAGATGAGGAATGAAATCAGCTGAGTGTTTTATAAAAGTCTTCACACTTTTTTTTAGGAGATCTTTTTCCATTTTTTACTTGTAGCTCAAAGGCTCTGGACAAATTGGTTGTCCATTCGCTATTCTCTGTCCAGAGATAACTCTAAGATCTAATAAAATGGTGAAAACCTGTGATCACTAACTGTGTAAAAGCAGACAGAAAAAAATCTTACAATATAAAGAAAAGAGCAGTCTACCTGCCACAAGCAGTCCACCTGCCATCTCTATCGCAAATATGCTCCTATGTTTCATTGCCTGAAGAAATTAATCTCTGTCAAAAGGAATCAATATTATTTCTTTCCTAGGATGAAAAGCCTCAATTTCTTCTCATCTGGAAGACAATATAACAAACAAAGAGGAAGGCTTGAATGTGGCCTGAGGTTAAAATTAAAAGTTTTGACAGATGTAACTTTGTGTCTACCCAGATCAACTTGCAGTAACACTAAGGAAAAACTTTCCCAAAGGCAATGCCTTCTTCCACAGGAGCAGGGGCTCTTGCTCACTCTGCAGGTCAGTTTTATCATGCGGTCTCACATTTAGCAGAGCTACTCAGAGCAAAATTCATGCAGAAATGGTTTCTCACTCCCCTCAGGACCATGGCCTTGGTGGGTATCGCTGCAGCACACCTGACACCGCAGCAGTCCGCAGGCACCAGCAGCTTCCGGCAGAGCTCATGTCACTCGGCTGTGTTTGAGTACGGGACAGTGCGTGGGATATCTACCCTGGGCCCAGTAATGGATAACATGCTTCAAAAGGCAGCGAGCGGCTTTACGTGCAGTGGCAAAGTGGTGTGAAACACGGCTCGTGGAGCAGCTGTTCCTGTTTGGATATTAGGCTGCAATGTGACCTGCAACAGCCAGTATGTGCACACAGGCCTTCCCTGTTTGTCTAACCTCCTGGCAAGGCCATGCTTATCAGAGAGCTCCTTGTTTATGGGTTCTCACACACGAACCCTCCCATGCCTATCCTTGAGGCCACCATGCTCCCCTTCACAAAGGAAATAGCTGCATATGTTCTCAGCAGGAACCAAATCCCCTCATGCTCCTGCTTGGACTTGCAAAGGCTGAGCTGCATATCCCTGAAAAAATGGATTCATTTCCCACTCCATAAAAGATCTTTTTAAGGCCTGAGCTAATGACTATGTTTGTTAAGACAGACCTAGCCTCTCAGAGCAGAGTTTCCCATGGACATATTCACCCACTAGTTCTCCTATTTCTTTCTAGCACTGAGTAAATCAGCAACATATTTGTAGATCTGTGCACCAAAAGGAAGAAAAACTATGATGAGAAATATAATGAATGTTTCTCTCATAATTTTAGTCATATATCTTCTAAATAAACACTTCTAAGTTTGTTGATCATTTGCAAGTGGCCTGTGTGTGATATCAGTAAAAGTAAACTAATGAATAAAACAGACTYTGAAGGAATAAGCTAATCCCTGTGTTTCAGCAGGGGAAATTTTGTTTGTGCACTTAGACTTGCTAATATGGATGTAAAGTACTGGTTGCTTATGGAAGTCATGGCTAAACTTTCTTTATTAAACATATGCAAACAAAATGGTAAGCTTCTAAGTAAGACAGCTCAAGGAGAAAGGAAATTAATGTCATAAGGCCAGACTAAATCACAGATGTCCCCAATCCCAAACCTGTGTGGGGTTCCTGTTGATATGTATACATTTACACTTCAATAAAGCATTAAACAACAAATGGGACAAGCTGAACAATCTCAAGGGAGTATTGAACCCTGAAATCAATGCAATTTGCTTTCCCTTTAAAAAAAATCCATTAGTCTCAACCATAAACTATTGCATCAGGCATGTCATTTTAACTTGCTAAGAAGACAAGGCTTATGTCATCACATTGTCTATCTACCCATCTGTCAGGCTTTTCGGTATTTACTACGGAGGGCTGCCAATTTCAGTCAAATTAGAAAAAGGGGCAGAACTACCAAATTTAGTGAAAATGCATGCATGATTATAAACGGCAGCCTTAGATTAGTTCCTCTGTGGAAGGAAAGGCATGCAGAACACAGCTGCTACCCACTCCCTTGGCAGCAGGCAGCAGATAAATCAACATGTGCATATTAGTTGGCCACTCAACACACAGGTAGCTACAGATCTACTCTTCATGTGATAAAAATGCCATAGGGAGAGTTTTCATTATTGTCAGGGAAGGAAGGGGGAAAGAAGCAGCAAGAGACATCAGACCTGAATCCTTACTAAACCAAATTTCATTATTTCTGCTCTTCCTGGAACAAATTTTATAATTGTGTTAGTCTTTCCATTGGGGAAGAGTTGTCTGCAGAGTAAAATTTTCCATTTATCTAAATCACATCCTTGAGTTCCTTGAGTGGGCTGTGTGGGGGTGTGTGGGGGTGTGTTTTGTATATGTGTTTTTTGTGTGTGTGTTTGATTTCTGAATGTACTTGCTATTCATTCAGGAACTCCAAGGTCACAAAGAGTTGTCTTAACCTTCCCTTCCATCCTACCTCACAATACAGGCAACTGAAGTTATCCAGCTACTAAGACCATTGCTAAAATGCAACCACTGCTAGAAACTCAATCTCGTTTGTAAAAGACTGAGCACCAAAAAACACCCATCCATGACCACAAGCAAGTTTTATAGCTATGGTGAGGTATCTCAGTTCAGAATTTATGATTCATGAATTAACAACCAGCCACATTAATAACCTTCACTGTTTATGCCTAATATAAAAAATAACAGTTGTGAATTATCATGCTGCAATTCGAGGCCTACTGCGAAATAAATAAGGGGGAATCATGCCTTTCTTTCTGAACATCACTGCACTAAAAGCACACCGATCTGAAGAGTATGGGAGTAAATCTAAAGTGTTTTTATGAACAGTAGTGCTTTATTTGTTGTGGGCCTGGTTCTAGCTSTCCTACATGCTAACAAGAGCTAATTCCTTCAGGAGTGCTACTGAAAGCCAGCAGAATCAGAGCCAATAAAACTAATGGACTGTTCCCTCAGCTGGTATCCATCAACTATTTCTTCACTTGATGATTTAGCACATTTTTAAAAGCTGTGAAGTGCTATATACATTGCAGGGTTAAAAATTATATTTGATTAGCATTTATATCCTTCTGGAATGTGCTGAATCTTTGTGCAAAGAAGTTTAACCTCATTTCTTAAAAAAAAAAAAAAAATCTGAAGGGTGCAGCTGTTGATCTCTTTCTTGCCTTCTTAGCTTCAAATCTTTTTCTTTGTCTCTTCTCTTATAATTTATCTTTGTATTTTTCTTTAAGTCTTTCGATCATGAATTTCCATTGTTGCACCGCTGTTGCTTCTTTTTCTTTTTTCTTCATTTTTTTTGTAATATAAATATATTAATATATCAATGAATCTTACAGAGGAGAAATATTGCTGCAAGTTTTAAACAACTGCATCACTTCACTTAGAATTAAAGGCCATCATTAAAAATGTAATAATCAGAAGCTACAGGACATGCATCTGCTTCAGCAGTCATCTCTAGTAACTCTGCAAGTAATCCTGCAGCTCATTCTCCTGCTAGTTACTTCTCCAAGTTCCGAAATGGCAGTATTGAAGTATTATTGTAATTAAAAAGAATTATAAGTAATAAATAAGGAAAACACAGGAATACAAGGCCCATGCTTTACTTACTCTGCATCATAACAACTTGGAGATTGATTGAAAATCATTAAATATAGTCTACCAAAGTATACTCACCATCCTATTAAATGCCATTTTAAGTCATTTCCTTATCTGATTTTTTCTTTCTTTCTTTTTCTTTTAATCTTAAGTAGCATATGTGTCAGACAAGAATAAGGTTGTGTAATGTAACAGGTTTGGCCTAGTCAAAGATGGAGCCAAAGGCTCAAACCTAGAGTTTTCATACCTATGTATTACCACACATTAGCAATCCTAAATCATGTTGCTTATTTCTATGTGTCTGAGTTTCTGATTTAGAACAGTCATATGGCTTTTCCATGATACCATCAAAGACAGAGATTTTTTTTTGTTCGCATGTTTATTTTGAAAATTAATTCAGAATTGTATGTTTTGCTTTCTTTTCTTTTCAGAAATTTCTAAAAYCATGTTCACTATGAAAGTTATTATGTGCTACGTGTACATCTCCAATCGCAAGCAGAAGGCCTCTTCATTTTCTTCTTTTTCCAGCACACTAGCCTCCTAAATCAGGTGCCTAAAGTAAGAAAATATAAATATCTGCCTGGAAATGTCCTAGCATCAATAAGCAAAATCAATGCAAACACATTTTTATTACAAAATATAATGATTCCAGAAATGTAAACCACTAGCAAGAAGACTAGGCAATGCTTTAGAAACTCCACTTAAAATAAATGTCAAGGTTAAGTAAAACAAATTGATTTAGCAGATTTCAGATTATAGTTATGATTGTACAAATACTGCTGTTTTTTTAATGAATTCAAACTCAGTCAAATTCAAATATACATAAAAAAGATAATATCTTAACTGGCCAATAAGGGTTTAATTGCAACAGAGGAAAAAAGGTGCAATTTCCTGCAAGCAAAGATAATAAATCCTATCTTTATTAACAAGAATCTTGCAAGGAAACACAAGAGAGACCTTAAAACTGAAAGAAAAATATGTTGCTTTTTGTTTCAGAATTACCTGGCCTCTGGTAAAAATAGTAATTGTGTCTATAACTGGTTTCTCTGACAGCACAGATTCAATATCCTTATTAGGCATTTGAAATAGGTTGGTGTTTGGAGGATGGCTTAGCATTCACTAGCAGAAGTTTAAAGATTAGTCAGTAAATGGCACAGCTACTCCCACTCAGAACCCACAGGAGTAGGTCTGTATTTTCAGTCTTGACATATTTTCTAATCCATTGTCCTGTGGGCTAGCACAGCAGAACAGCTTGATGCATGCAGCACTGGACTTCTGGATTCCTTTGACTGGCCAGGAGGAACTGTTATATCCTCTAAACCAATCTCCTATATAATTCTCCATCCACCATTGCATTAAACCAAAAAAAAAAAAAAAAAAGGCTATATTAACACACATCTAGAAAAAAAATACACACCACATCTTTACCTTTTATTTGAATATATCAGTATATCCATCCTCAGCCCTTTGGTCTAGGTTAAATCAGTCTCCAACTTTTAACTCATGCTATACCCAAATTTAGGCAGTTTGCCTTAGAGTATATCCCTGTACAGCTAAAGATGACACAGTTTCCTAACCTTGTAAAACAAAGAACCTTATAAAACAAGAAGACAGTTCAGCTTAATTTTCTATGTGTAAAACAGAACTGTTTGTTTGAAAGCTTTCAATAAATAAAGCTATTCTTTATCTAATCTACTGCTGTGAGCAGTCAGAGCTAAGACAGTATATAGGATGAGATTAAAAAACTAGCTGCAACTTTTGTGAGGATAAGGTAGGAGAGATACTCCCTGGGCTTTGAAATTAGGAGCGCTAGAAACTGGACTTGGTGAGAATAGTTAGTGCTTTAAACCTCTACAGGACCAGAGGCAAGCAGCATCCTGTAGCACTAATAACTATGTTTTCTCTCGTGTTCTTAGGCATGCATCTATAGCTACTTGCAAAACACAGGTCTCTAGGCATAAACTCAGTGAAAGAGGAAAATAACCGAGCCTATTTGATACCTAAAGTTTAAAGAAATGTTTCTACTGGAAGCAAGAAGTATAAAGTCAGTAATCTACTGTTACAAATGATGAGTGGGTGTCAACCAGAAGATAAGAAAGCACTATGCTTTCACAGGAGGGATTATACATCAAAGGATAGGATCTTTCTTAATGGATGAAACCCAAAAGAAATAGAGAAAAAATGAAGACAGAATAATTTAACACTAGAACAAGCTTCCTTGATAAGTAGAGTATTTTGGAATTAAAAACATGAAGAAAGTGCTGAAAAAATAAAAAACAGCAAATCAAACTCAAATGCTATCAGAGATTCAAAAACAAACAAACAAATAAATAAGTTTATCAGGCATATAAATGGGTTGGACAAAAGACAAACACTATTGGCCCAGAATGAATAAAGAGATAGAAAACAGTCAGAGACTCTAAGCAATGCAGATGAAACTGCGAAAAACATTGCCTTGTTTTACTTAACTACTGAAGCGTACCTAGGGAGCTTCATTCAAATAAATGCAAGTAAATGGAAAATTTCAAATCAACAACGTCTGTAAAAGGACTGTTTGTAGAGTCCAGACCTGCAACCTACACAAACTAACACGAAAGATGAGCAGAGTGAAGAACAAGGCAGAAACCCTGCCACCAGTGTAGCTGACTGAGATAGCAACAAACAGCAGTTTATGCAGGAGTTTCTGGACTCTGGTCAAGACCTTCCTGATCTTCTGATGACATCATCATCTGAAATGGCCAGGGGTCTCCTGGGAGCCCTCTAAGGAACGCCAGGGTGCCTGCTGCTGCTGGGTGAYGATAGCTGCAGGAGGCTGTGACATCTGGTACACTCCAGTAACTTCCATTGAGCTCTGACAGCTCTTCTTGACACAAGAGTGTTTTGAGCTCTTGATCCCAACTGACTCTTGACTGGGGARGGTCAAACACCATTTTAGCAAGTTCTGATGAAATGCCTGTGAAAGTGCTGGATCCAAGCACAGAGGCAGTCAATAGGCCCAGTAGTTTTTACAGAGGGGCTCGCRACTGTTCTGACCAAAATGCATATCTTCAGTGATGGTGGTGATGCACTCCCAAGGCACAGTCCCCAGCAGAYACTGGAGTAACCGATGGTGTGATGCTCAAAGGGGAGACATAAATCTATTAGGTGTAGCTAAATGGCTAAGTATGGAGGATTAAAATCTGGCAGAAATGCCAGGCTCAAAGGATACTCAGCAGCAGCACACAATCCAGCTGGAGGCCAGTCATTAGCAACCCAGGGTGAACAGCCARCTACTTGGATGATGGAAGAGATTTTATCCTCAGCAAGTTTGCAGATGATACAACTAGGAGTACACTATCTTTCAGAGGAGCTTCAAAAGGCTGGAGAAATAGGCAAAGAGGAACCTCATGAAGTTCAACAAAGGGACATGGAGAGTCCTGCCCATGGAGAGGAATAACATCATGCAGTAGAACAAGCTGAAAACTGAGTAGCTGGAGAGCAGCTTTGCAGTGGAAGGAGATCCTGCTGGACAGCATACTGAACATGGCCCTGCAATGTGCCTTCATGGCAAAGCCAGCTAACTTCCTGGGCTGTATTACAAAAAGAGAGTCATCAGCTGGTTGAGGGGAATAGTCCTTTCATTTTACTCAACATAAACAAGGCCACATCAAGAGTACTGATATGGCTCCCCAGTACAAGAAAAACATAGACATGCTAGAGGAGGTACAGAAAAGGAACATGAAGATGACTGAGATGGGAACATCATACAAGGAGATGCTAAGACAGCTGGAACTTCTCCACTTGGAGAAGGGAAGGCTCAAGGGATATCTTATCAGTGTGTTTAAGTGGGATGATGTGAAGAAAATAGGGGCAGACTCTTCTCAGTGGCTGCAGCAGCAGAACAAAAGGCAACAGGAGCAAATTGACACAATAAATTCCATTTAAGTGTGAAAGCACTTTATTACTGTGAGGGTGATCAAACAATGGAACAGGTTACATTGAGATGCTGCAGAATGTCTTTGAAGATATTCAAAACCCAGCTGGACATAGTTTTCTAGCTGATTTTGCTCTGAGTGGAAGATTCAGACTAGTGGATCCCCAGAGTTTTCTCCAGGCCTTGACTTTGCTGTGGTGCTATAAAACCTTGAGAATCATAAAAATTTTTGCAAGTAATTTCAGGGTAGCAAGACAAAGCAGGAGTCCTATGTAGCATCCTGTTGTGGTGACTGACCAAGTCACCAGAGACTAGATAAAGACATGTCTGTTTGTCTAAAACATTACATATACTCTCAGAGCTGCTTGAACACTCCAATAGTGAAGTAGCCAGCAATCCCAATGTATGATGTGAAGACTAACTACTGTTCCAGGAAGTCTTTCAGAGTGGAATAGGAAGCCTTCTTCTTACTGAAGACACAGCATTAATGCATGCACATCAKAAGTCAGTTAGTAAGCCTCTGTTTGTACTGTGAACTGCTTCTTTTCCCTTTGAGATCTTGAACTACAGAGGGATGCAGATTGAGGATGAGGGCAGGAAAGACCTTCCCCTTARCCTTAAACCTGTCCTCCAGAGAAAGAAAAGACAACTTGGTACTAGCTGAAATGAACACAGTTACCAGCTTTCTGCCTATATGCAGATGCAAGAGCAATAACAATGTCTCAGACTATGAAGATGGTTCTGACAAAAAGAAGGGAAAGAGCAGCCACCTTCTAATGCTATAACTGAACTGCAGCAGTAGTGACAGGATCTTCAAAGCTCTTTTTCCTTTTCAGTTGGAGGATCTCAGTTCAGAAACCACTGCACTGTTTGTGTAACAGAGGCCCAGGAAGTGACTGTAATATAGTGCTTTTCACTACATTAGTGTGCTGAACTGAGCCACTGCGTTTAGAAAAATCTTTAAAAAATCTCCATTATAAAACTTGCAACATGACTTCAACGTGTGTTGCTTTTCATGCCTGCGAGGAGCTCAAGCACAAGGTGGTAAAGCAGCTGCACAAGCACAGAGCTATGCAGCTGYGGAAAAGGCAGCCCTCGACACAAACTGCAAGCCTGATGTTGTTTTCAGTAAGGATGACTTAGGCAGCTTTTCTTCAGGTGTCCCTTCCTATACCTCATACCTACCTTRCCTCACAGAGATTAACCCGTATGATTGATCCAGATGATTCCTGTTTCATGAACAACCATTTTCAAAGTCAAGCCCCAGTATTTTGCATGTAAGACTCTCGGCACAAGACTGTAAAACACCAACCCACCTTGGCATTATTTCTGTTCTGTGGTTTAAATGGAGGTATCATTTTCCAGAGCTGGCAGTGTGGAAATTTCATCATTCAGTGCTATAAAATCTAATCAAATTATTATGCACTGACAAAATGGAGCCTACAGGGAGGTTTTCAAAGCCACAAAACAACAAATTTAATATTATCTTTCACAAGTAGCTGAATACCAAAATATAATTTGAAAATCTGCCCCCAAATAATTAACTTCACTGACATGAGAATTGCTGAATATTCAACAACCTACAGTGATTTTTTACTAARAAAAAAACTATTTAATTTGACTTTGGAGGAGTCTCAGTGACAATAATTTTAAATATACGGACCATCATTTTGGAGAGTGTTACACACTGGTTGATGAGACAATAAAGAAAAACTTTACAAGAAGTTTTTATATTAATATCAAATATCAGTTAACAAATGCAATGACAGTGCCCCAGTCCAAATGTTCCACTGATGCAATTAATGTGATGTGTGTTCATATTTCAGATCTAACCCATGACTGACAGATTAGTGAAATCAATTGAAATTTTTATACTAACTTCAAAGTCTTTAGGATTTGCCCTTATATCATTTAGCTTCTAAGCTTCAATATGTTCTGAGAAAGGAAAAAGTTGAAAGATAAGTAGAAAACCTAAGTATTTATCAATACTCAGGAAATCTAAGGAAAGCGTGACTGAAAACAATTAACAGTCAAGTAATTTGCAATTTGCTCAATACTACTTTTTCTTCTCAATACAAAAATGTGACTTGAAGAAATCCTCCTATCTTTGATGTAAATTGCTTGCTCATCTTCAATGCTTCTTGGAAACAGCATTTTTTAGAGAAGATGATGTGTAGATTCCTAAAGCAAAAGGAAGCTGCATCTTTTCCAYGCAAGTCAGTTCTTGAAACCTACTGAATATTCACGCTGTAGTGTCAAACAGAGTTTAATACCATGCTTCTGTTGAGAACTCAAATGAATTTGCCTTGTGGCATTTATGGTGGAAGAACAGAGTTGTTCACATTTTCTCTCTTTTGACTAATTCACAGATTGCAAATGAAATCATACAAAATAATCTTGCATGTAAATTATTTATCAGGGCTAGTGTTAAAAATGCTTATATTAATTATACTCAAATCTTAAAGCTTAACTGACCTTTAATCACATTGGCTTCCACTAATGTAGCTGTCCTAGTCACATCCCTTTCTTTCTCATGGTGCATCAAATCATTCTGACAACTAACTTGTAAATCCGAAACATCAGCGGCTTGATTTGAGCAGAATTTCTTGGTGGTGTCTTCACAGAAATTCTGAAATTAGATAGAAGAGCGCATTGATTTCACACATAAATTGTTATTCCAAACTGGATACTTTCACAGCTGTGACAAGTAAGAGCATCATTCTTTGGGCACTTCTGTGAATTTTAACCACAATTTTTCTGTTTCTCATAATAAGTTATCAATCACATTTAACACCAATGCCTGTCTTTGAGACACGTGCATCACAAAATAACATGACAAGATGGCACTATATGTGAGGCAATTACCCTTAAAAATCTCTATTCTCCTTTGTGTTGATATACGGATATGCAAATGCACAGAAAGATGTATCCTTTTCTGTTGATACCGATTTCTTTCTGATCAACTATTTCTATTGTATTGTTCATTAATTTAATGAGTTCTATTATATAGTACATTACAAAATCATATAAATTCTGGCATTTCAATTATACTTATTCAGCAGCCTAAATAGTTAGACAGTTAGACAGCAGACAAGTATAGCAGTATTAATCATAATGTTGTTATATTGCAAAAGCAAAATTATGTGATTATAACACTTGCATTTCCTAAATTTCATGCTTGGTATATGCACTTTTATAATTCTTTTTTTTTTTTTTTTTTTTTTAACAAGAAGGTATTTATATCATAAGCACTTTCCATTGTATGTATATTTTCACTGGTATGAATTACCTGTATAAATGTCAATTAAAAGTATCATAAATCAAACCTTCATCAAAACTATACACTAATTTCAGTGTAGTTATAGTCCAACTGTAATCACTATATCAGGAATTGTCCTTATTAAAGAAAAAAAAAAAAAGATGTTCCTTTCAAAATCAAATGTAGATTTTCATCAGCAATGCTAAAGCCATCTCATTCAGAGACAGAAAGTGATGTTAGTAAAACTGACAGTAGTTGCACAGTAGTAATGTCTGATCTGTTTAAAATCAACTTGCACTTTGRGAAAGCACAGCACAAGATCACAGTTTATGACAAGTTGTCTATTTTGAAAGAAATATCAGCAAGTTAAAAAAAAGCCATTGGTAACTGAAACAGAAAACTAGAGACAGTATTTTTAGTAGAACAACTGAAGATGAAATCTGTGTGGTAAATTTTTCTCAGTGGGAGGGTCATGGCATGACATTAAGTGGAGGAATCTCATTTTTCCGTTAAAGGAACCTACAGAAATTATCTGCATTCTCTGAAATAAACAGTGAAAAYGAAGCCCTATCTACAGGGGTTAACTGAGTGACAGTATTCAGTGCAAGGTTGAGCAGCCCAGGTACAGTCTCTGGGCACTCTGAGGTACTGCTCTTCTCGATTGCAAAACAACCTCTGATATCAAGCAAAGCTGTAAGCGCTGATAAAATTCACAAAGACCTTGGGGATTTGTAAGAAAAAAAAATACTATCCTGGAATAGCTTGCCAAGAGGACAGGAATGTCAGAAGAAATTCTTAACAGCAAAGAAGAAAAAATAACCTAATAGAAAAGATACTATTTTTTCAAATTGGGACAATTCTCRGCTGATTTATAGAGTAGGGACTTCCCTGAAATTATAAGAGATTTGCCTTTTTTTCACCAGCAGAGTATGACCCTTCTTTTCTTGATGATTTGCATCAGAACATTCCTTCCCCTCAAAATTCAGCCTTTAAGTTATTCGAGAAACCCAGTGAAAATAACATAAATAATAAAGTATCTTTGAAAGTGTAATTCTTGTCTAGTCAGCTCCTTTTTGAACATATTAATTGCAGCAGTTGGTACCATGGAGTACGTTCAGCTTATGTGCTCTACATTGTCTTAAGTAATTTAAGAAAATGCTTTGGTGTCAAAAGGGAAAAATCCTCTCATTACAAAAAAAACTAGTGCAAATCTTGTCAGTCATTCAGCAAAACCACACACTATGATACAATGGTTTCCCAGGGCACGCCACAAATAAATTAAAATACGTAGAACTCAGACGTTTAAGAACAAACCAGGGAACAAACTAGGAAACTTCCCTGCCTGAAGAAATTAAGTGGTCTCCTCATGACTTTCTTTCATTTCTATGTCTAATTGCTTTTTGAAGTCAGTTACTCTTCTGATAGTCACATCATGTGGCAATGAGTTCCCGAGTTTACTTCTACACTGTATAAATTTCTTTTGCTTTATTTAAGTCTCCTACCTAATCATTTCAAGCAGCTATTGCAATCACTTGCAGTTCCCTTCCTCCTTGCATTCAAGAATTTACAGGCATACATGAGCTCTCTCTTGAGTCACCTCTTCTTATGGCCCAAGAGTTCTAGTCTGCTTGACTTCTCCTCTTACTGAAGTCAAATTATATTCAGCAATGGAGCAGATCATAGAATTCTGTTTTTTTTTTTTTTTTTTTTTTCAGGAAACAGCCCAAAAGCTGCCGAAGGCCCCTTGTATATGACACCTACGTGAAACAGCACTGTTTATTGACAACTGCTCAGTTAGCTAAGAATATAGCCCAGAAGTTATAAAAACTTTGGAGGGGAGCTCCAATAATATTAACAGCAACAACCAAGACCAAATAGTTGAAAAAGAAGCTCTTCAAGCAAGAGAGAAAATAAAATCTGTAAAATCTATTTAAATATATAGATATATATGTTCATAATACACATTATTATTTGGGGGTTTTTTTATGCCTTTTTTTTTTTTTTTTTTTGAGTGGGAGGGGAAAGCCTCAACAGTATCTAGAACATTCAAAGCAAAGAAGGAGAAGCATTTGTTTAAAGAACTGAAAAATGTGGGAGTAAATATGAAACCAGCAGCTGTCATGGTCTCTGATAACTCTGTGAGAGATGTAATGGCGTAAACCAGTGTGAAAAAGCCTTGCCTTTCCAGACAGAAAGTCAAGCTGTTATATGATTACAAATGACTCTGGTGAAGAGGAGGACTCATTTATCGGAGCAATCAGTGTTGGACATGGCACTACACCTTTGGAGTACATTTATTATGAGTCACCCCTGCTACTAGACACAGATCATAAACCTTTTACTGCAATCTGGAGTGGCACACTCCAGAAACTCAAGTCAGAGCTCTAGACATATATCTTTGCTTTGGCATATACTGCACTGGTATATTTACCCGTAAAATGCTTAATTGCTTCACGGACCTTTCAATCAGGAAAAAAAGAAAAAAAAAAGAAAAAAAGAAAAAAAGCTGAATACATGGAATGAGAGAGTGATAAATAATTTTGTAGTCCACATATTCTTCACCATTTTCAAACAAAAGACAACTTGTCAACACAAGCTACAAAAGAATATTTGGTAAGAGTCATATGGCAGTGTACTCATGGGGAAGTCCAAACCAGAATTTATGCAGGTTTAGCTTTTAGTATTTTACAGAATATTTTATAGCCATGATAAGAGAAGGGTAGAGAGGGAAAAATCAGTCTAAAAGTGAGACAGGAAGATGATTTTTGCTGTTTTATAAAGAAGATCTCATAAGTCTCAGGAAAACTCACAGGATGACATCCTAAACCAAMAGGGATCATTTTACTCCAATCTTCCTTACATATGCTTCACTTTCTGCACAAAGAATTCAACACTGCAGTAATCAGAGAAGAGTCCCAGGTTTTGCTTCTTGTATAAATATAAAACCAGGGCAAGTGATCATACAGTCAGATCCGTAAGCCATCCTGAACCACAGATCCAAATTCTCTGGTGGCTTGCAGGAGTGTAAATTGGGGTAGCTACATTCCTTCCAAATACTTCAATCCAGATTTACACCACTTTTAGTCAAAATAAAATTTCACGCATGATATGAATGGGCGAACGAATGCACAAATTCCAATAATGGGAACACACAGCTGGAAACTGCTGACACCTCACAGGAAATTTGCATTATTATGGCAGACGGTTAGGACTGATTTATACCACTAGAAAGGAAACAATTACCATTCGATTATTACTCATTTGTGTCCCAAGGTAGCCTTTTTGCCTGATCTATTGGCAAGCCAACTAGCTTGCACATGGAGGTAATTTTTGCAAGGGCACACTGTACCTACAGTTAAGGGTACTGACAAGGGTCCGTGATTTTGTAGTGAAGAATTTTAAGTGCCTTCCCCATTGCACTGATTGCAGTGCATGATATCAAACCTTCATTTTCCACAGTCCACTGGGCTGTGGAAAAGGAGAGGAGTTAGTTAGAAGCAGCTTCAGAATGGCCATAGGCAATAAAGAGGACCCTCATTTAGGCTCATTAACACACAGGACAGGAATCCTTCAGAGAATTATTATTTGCCTGCAGAGCTCCTAGGATACTGTAAGCTAGAGAAGAACTGTATTTGCCCAAGAATAGGCCAAGGTTACATGGTTTCAAGGACAGGAACAAAATTACATTGGATAGTCTACCTTAAAGGCATGTAGAACCACTGATTAAATTACTGTTTGTTTGGGGKTTTTTTTTGATCAGTGTTAAAATTCTTAACTATTACCCCTTTACAAAGTACTTTTTGTACCTGGCCACAATATCACAATTAATTTGATCTTCTCTGTCAGTAGTCTSGGATTTTCCAGGGATTAAAGTGGAGATGCTAAGAAATGAAGTCATGATAAACTTCAGAGAAATGCCACTGTAAACATATACGTAGGAATCAAAACACATATTTWAAAAAAAAAGCAAATAAAAGCTTTTCTTTTYTTTTTTTTCCCTAAAAGTAGAAAAGAATTAGATTATCCATGTTCAGAGCTTGAATTGAAACATTTTGATCTAAAAACTGAAACAAAGCAGAAAGCTAGATTCAAGCTATATCCAATTCTGCAAAAAAAGGCAAACCAAATAAAGTAGGGAATTGAATTGTCTTGAAGAAATCAGCAGATATATGGAACATTAAGAGTTTTGCCCAATAAGCAGTTTATCAGTGAGCCTGCATAAATACACGCTACTTAAAACAGAATAAACAGTGAAGGAAATGGCATTTCTGTAAGAGCAAAACAAGCTGTTCCGTTTGTGGGATTTTGCCTGTTCACGAGGGAACCAAAGAGGCCGAGAAGAGAAAGAATGGGATACAGCCACTAGATGGCTGTATTCCCTGCTTTATCCCAGCAGCTCCAGCACAACTTTTGCACTTAAAACTTCATTTCAAGGGCTTACAATGCAGCAGCAGAACTGTAGGCAGAAACTTTGCATACAGACTCTCATCTGACAAATACTTCTGGTCCGGCCTTTTAAAACGGCAAGAAGAACGGATTTTGCTGTTATATCTAGGTATAGGCTGAAAGAAAATATTCTTCATCTGGCTTGATCATTTCTTGGAACAATGATACACACTGAAATGTTGAAATATGGTCATTAGACTGGGAAGCAATGGTGTGGAGGAAGGAGGAGCAAATGGAGGGGAAATGGGCATCCAGCCAGCTGGGGGACCTTTAAGGAACAGCTCTTGTGTGAACACAGTAAAAGTTTTCACAGAAATTTCATGAGTGTTTTGAGTGGGTAATTAAATATCACTGCACTTTCCAGACCTTTCCCACAGTTGAGGTGAATATTCAGCACCTGAATGAAGTAAGATAATTTCTTTAACGTTATCAAAAAAAAAAAAAAAAAAAAAATAGACATGCAAGTGTGTGCCTTTCTAACATTCTAGCAAAATTCTTTGCTTGCTTCAGAATTTCAGAGCCCGGGGCTTTTTGTTTGTAATCCAACGACTTTCATGTACTCATTCACTGCTCACAGTACTCATTTAACCAGTTCTTGTTGGATCAGATTTTCTTTTTCCAAAAACCTATTCCAGAATGGTATAGAATATATCTATATTGTGAAGCTTTGTTGCTAAAATATCCATATTGCCAATGGGCAGTTAGAATTGTGAGACTTTTTTTTTTTTTTTTTATCTCTTGCTCTGCATATCTACAAGCAAAAGAGAACATAAAATAATGTAGGGCACCCCTGAGCGGCCTGGGATGAACAGCGCTCTATTTATCCAGCACAAAACCACCAGGCTTATGTCTTTTGCTATTAACAATGCAAATCAAAAAAAGATATTTTTAAATCTGTTTCATAGTAATTCAAAATGCAAAATAYAGAACAGCATATGGGCTTCCAGCTCCATCCTTTCCCTCTCCCTTCACTGGCAAACACATAAAGAGGTGAAAGSCTCATATCCCAGAGCCTCACAGCAGACAGCAGAGTTTTATTTATCTTTACCCTAATGTATATGACGTTTGCATGMTATTTGTTTCTGCAGCTATGCCTGTATCTGGGGCCTTTTTTTTTTTATACACAGCATTATACAACACTTTTGAATTCAAAACACGACGGAGAGGGAAGGGAAATAAGTATTATTCTCTGAGCTTTATGTGCTGGCAAATTGAAACATGCCCTTTTCCACACAGCCTTGAAAGGTGAGCAGTAACTTGTCAAGTCCCCCCTGCTGTCACCTCTCCATACATCCCGCCTCGTCACAGTGCCTTCAGCGCCAGCGGCACCGCGCAGCCACCTTGCCCATTGATTTCATCCGATCAGGAGCACTCGGCTATAGAAATTTGGCCTCAGCTGTCTCAAATTGGACAATGAAAAACAGTTAGTAGCCACTTGTGAAAATTTTTGGTTTCCATGACACTCGCTGTACGAAAAAGGCAAGTGTGAACCAAAGCAGGAGCACAGCCCCGATGCTGGATGGGGRGGTTGGACACCTTAACCTCAAGCAGTTTTTTTCATTGCCTACCCATCCAGTAAGCAGAGAAGTTTTTAAGAGAAATAATGTTCCAAATATGCTAATAATTAAGATATGCTCCTGTATTACAAACACATTTTGCCTCAGCGAATGGAAGTGCTTGTTTGTTCAAAGGCTATGAAATGTTGCATTTTGTGAAATCACCACTTAAGCAAAAGACATGAACTCTTCTCATTTATCTTAATGGGACATTAACTGGAAATTTAATCACAAGGGAGAGATAATTATCTGCAGGTTTGCCAAACTGCCGATGGAATCTATTCAACAGAACGAATTCTGAATGCTGAAGTCAACACGAAAGTAAGTTCAATCTAGTGTGGGGAAAAAGTTCAATACAGTGGGGGGAAAATTAAAACTGAAACCAAATGGAAAAAAAAGGCTAAAATTTCCTGTAGCTCCTGACACAGAATCTCAAATCTGGCACTGAACTCCTAGCAGTCTGTCCCTCGATCTTCAGATCTTTTATTCCCCTAACAATTAGGAGACTTAGCCAGACTGTTTCAGACCAAAACATGTCACTTAATATCTTCCCTCCATGATGGCCATATGCAGATACCAAAGACAAGCAAGAAGAGGGTAAGACTATCAACTGCCTCCAAATGTCCTCTCAGCCTCTAAATATTTTTCTGTCAGGGAATTTCCTGAGTTTTATGTGGTTTGTCTATTTAGTAACTCTCAAAGGGGTCTCTCTTCCAAGTTTTTGTCCAGTCTCCCCTTGAACTCCTGATACACTCCCAGCCTTGTTCTGGCTCCACCTTGGTCTGAACGTATCCCGTCCCATTTCCTGTAATTGTGGCCCTGCAGAGAGCAGGGTGGGGGAAGCGAGATTTTCCAAATAAATTGTTTTCAAGTCCTAACTGCTGTGCTGCCCTTCCTAGCATTAGTCTGCAAGTCCAGCTGCAGAGCTCACACTGGGCTGCTTCTCTCTGAGTGACAGAAAATGCTGTGTGTGGCAGACAGCAGCCTCAGTAAAGCAGCAGGACGCCACGTTGGTAGGAATTAAATACTTCAGAGCAGATTCTGATCTCAGAAAATAGGTGTAAATCTGAAGTTACTCCCTGCAGTCCCAAAGAGCTATTCTGGATTTACTCACTCATAACTCAATTCCGAATCAGACTCTTTGTTTTTTCAAAATCATTCGGTTTCCAGACCACAGTGGGGAATCTAACAGCAGGAGTGAAAGGAAAAAATGGCTTATTTTATTAGTAAAATGCATTCCTATTCCAACAGGTATTTTTGTAACTTTGAATCCCATCAAGAATCTGCTTTCTCACATATTTATATATACATAAATATATAAAAATGTACACAGAGGCTTGAGAATATAAATATTTCAGAGCACTGGAAGYAAGTGTTATTTTGGTGAAAAAAGAATCTTCTGTCCCTTTTTAATTTTTTTCCCCATTTATTCCTTATTCTCTGACATCAGTTCAAAGCTCTGACACTGAATTCACTCACAGATGTGTTAAACTTCACACTGGTGGCCAACAAATCTGGTTAATCATCGAGGGGTTGGTTTCTTATCAGTGCTGAAAAATGTGCTGGGGAAGATTCTTTCTCATCAGAAAGAAGTGTTGAATATTTCAATGTCTCACAAACTGGTAAGTATATTCCCTCCAGCAAAGCATGACTTTTTAATGATCACTTTTAATAATCACTCATAATCACAGGTATGCAWCAATACTATTAAAAAGGGACATTTCAGACCTGTTTGATAAATAATCAACTGCTAGTAATTCAGACTTTGAATCTCCTCATTTCACATCAGGGAACAAAAGGGAAGAGAAGGGCAGGAAAGGCTTGCAGGACCATTCCCCCTCTGACATCAAAATTAAAATTTTGTGTGATACAATAGTCTCACTTCTGCTTCTTTCTCCTCTTCTATTATCATCCTTCTTTTGGATGCTGGAGTTGCCTGGAGCTATGAGATCCAAGAGGTCTCTCTGGGCTATGAGCGCGGAGAACAACTAGTCGAGGTCAACGTCTGACTTTAGAGCCAAGCTGAAGATTCAACCATGGAGCTACTTTAGTACTAAGCTGTGAGGATGAGAATTAGTCTCTAATTAGTTGTAGGACAGATCTGGTGTTCCAGTGGTCCACAAGCAGTAACTGTGGTACGTTGTTTATGTGCTAAGAAATTTCTGATAGCAGAGCAAAGTTCATATTCCAGTACTGTGCATTGCACATTGTACTGTGGATGTCAGAACCTGAAGCACATATGTTCATGTTAATGTGTGAGGAGCTAGTTCCAATTGTTCATTGTACATACATGCATGTGTCRTACCACTGGCTTTTACCACCACAGCATTCTGCCTACTATGTCTTCTCTCCAGTGCTTTATGCAGCAATCAGGTGGTTTCTTCCTTGGTGGTRTTTGTGGTGGTATTCTTGGCAATATTTTCTGATGCTCCTAAAAGAACTCTTCTGGAGATTACAGTTACTCATTTTCAACATATTCTGTTTATTTAGARTACTGTTAAAAACATGAACATAAAAATGTTCCCATTATCTGTGCTGCAGAACTATGGCTGAAGTTGTAACTATGTTTCAGGTAAACTAAAACTAAAATAGTCCTCCAGTATTGACTTTTGAAATTATATCCACTTTCACACTCAAATTAGACCTAAAACAGGTGAGAAAATCTTTAGGAAAATCTAAATCTAGATTTTTTTCACCACAAATATAAGACACATAGAAAAATAGCGAAATATATATATATGCGAGAGGAGAAGAAAGAGAATGTCACTTTGGAAAAAAAAATCTTTTTCTTTCATGTAATTTCTCAGAATTATTTCAGCTGGAATATAAATCATATGATGCAACAATAGCCTTGCATAAACCTAATGCATGTGCTTTTCCCAATTCTGAACTGAACATTTAAGAAATGGAGCAGAACACTGACATGGATGGATGGATAAAATGGATGGAAAGAGGATCTCTTCCTCTTTCTATCTCTTGCAAATGCTACATATTTATATAGCATGGTTGATAAAGGACACACGTAACAGGAAAAACATGACATCTTTTTAGATACTCCATCCCAGCTCCCATCAAAAGGCACACAGCGCATTTGCTCTGACAGGCTGCCAATACAGGCACTCGAAGCAAACAACTCCTCTTTGACAGGACGGGGATGATGTACACTAGAAGTGGTTTGAGGTGGACTGGCAAAAGTTGAGCTCTGTGCGGCCTTTTTTTTTCCCTTTTCTATTTTTGTTGTTGTTGTTGTTACTTCAAGCCATTATATTACTATTCTTGAAGAGGACCAGGGATTTAAGCTGCTAAAGAACTTAGCAGAASTGAGGTATGGTAATACCAATGCCACTTGGTGTTTCTGTGATACTTCTGAAACTTCAATACTCTCTGCAAGAGTTTGAAGTGAAGAGGAAATGATAAAATGTTTTGCACATGGTAGACAGAAACTCCCATTAATTTTGAGCTGCGACCAGTATTCAACCTTGATAATTTGATTTTTTCAAGACTRTCTTATACTACATGCAGGAAGCATAGCATCCTGGATGCAATAACAGCCTGGGCAATGGAGAAGAAGGTACCTGACATCTGACCAGCCACGTGAAACAGGTCAGGCCCCACACACTATGATAAGGAAAAGTTGAAGGTATAAGTAATTTTGGTTTATTGCTCTGACCTCTTGGATATATCATACAGAATGGRTTTTTCCTATGGAGACAAAAGGCCACATGGGGGAAAATAATCACATGGGGAATGAAATTACTGCACCTGCAAGTCTTGGTAATGCCCTCACAGAGGTCTTAGGATATATCAATGTTCACCCTTGCAGGAAAGGCTCAAAGACATTTCCTTCRTTCTCATTCCCTGAAAAAAATCCTATGGTTATGTTCTCAGTCTGCTGCATAATCAGGATCCACCTCATCTCCTAGGGACCGCTCTTGGCACTGACTGCAAAGTAGACAAAATATGACCAAAAATGTGAGTTTGGATCCAACCGCCATCAGCCCACTTATTGCCACAACCTGTTTCTAGATGTGCAGTCATGCAGCTGGCTTGATAGTTTGGATACCAGTGACAATATTTTTACCACACCTGTAGCATCAAGATACAGTTCATCAGAAATGAGTAGTCCATCAAGTAAACATTGATGCATGGCAAATATACTTAAGGGAATCAAGATGTTTTTATGGGAGTAATCAATAGAGATGTATTTTGGATGGACACAGAAAAGTATATGATAAAATCCCTGTGATACTTAAATATCTAGCAATTTTTAGAGCTTTAAGGTAGACAGCATGCTTAACAAACTTGTCTTTTTCTGATATGGGACCATTACTTCCCTTCAGAAAGATTCTTCAGCTATAATAATGGATATCTTGCTTCCATTAAAAGTGGGCAGATGAGGATTTCACTAATCTCACTGAATAGCTTCTTCTCCTCCCATCTGTTCAGTTCTACAATTGAGCTACTATGCAGCAGATCAAAAGAAGAGCAGGAAATTTCAGCCCTGCTACATATGCATTTGTCTTTAAATCTTTGCATATAAAAATCTTTGCATATAGCTTTTGTATACTAAACCAGATCTTTTAAAATGCTTGTTTGTTATTTTTTTTCTGAAAGGTGCTGTGTGTAGAGAAAGTTCTAAGAGGTATGTATCCTAAACCATGTTTTCAAAGCTCAGGATGACCTACAAAGTGCTATTTTTTAAATCACTTTCACAGTTGATCAATGCATTAGTAACTTCTGGCATGGATACTCTTGCTCCATGCTCCTGTTGATCTAGCTTGTCAAGATACATCTTCACATATCTTCAAAAGACTTTTCCAAAATGACCACAAATATACACCAGACAGAAGACTATTTAACCAAATGAAAAACTGTTTTGTGGACAATGCTTGGAACCATTTCTTGAAAAGAAAGTGGATTTCAGTGAAGCTCTTTGAGGGTAAAGAGTTGTTTGTCTCTCATGAGTTTGATCACATGGGTTTATTTTAGTTTCTTCAGTCCACGGAATAGTCCAGTCCAGATGTATGCACTGATTTGGGCTGATTCCACCTTCCTCCAGGCAGTGTGATTGCATTTAACTGGTCTGAAAAGATCCACCGTGGTTTAAAGGCTAGTCTTGCTTTCAGCCTGATAACAGCTTAGGAAAGCTAATGATGCTGAAGGTATTATGAGCTAAACAGCAGCTATGATGTTGACGGTTTCTGTAGTATCAAAATCTCTTTCACATCGCTTCCACAACTTGCATTACAAAACCATTTCAGTCAGTMAGGAAGATTTTAGAGTTTTAAAAAAATCTATCTGCATAGCTTTTTTGTGTTAAAAGAATGATTTTTTTTTCATTCTGCACAAGCCAACCAACCATACGAAAATACTTTGGGAAAAATAGGCAACACCAAAACCCTGCAATGATCTGTTGCACTTCAGCATCTGTAACATCCAGCATATTTGCAGGCAGAAGTGCAAATAAATCATGTTAGTACAAAATCAATTGAGTGAGCCACAACATGCATGCATTTTATGACAAACCACTGATCCTGTGTGTCACCTGGCAGCCTTATGTTGATGTCACGTGAGCTATACAAATTCTASAGTAAACCCCAGCACAACACAGACATTTAGGTCTTTAGCACAATCCCAGTGACAGCAAATCTAGAAAACTTCTGAAGCACTATCTTTTGCATGCAAGAAGAAAATAAAAATGYCAAATGACAGGCATCTGCATACATTCCTTGGACAATTTCATAGGCAAAGGGCATATGCAATTATATTTTTTCCAGCTCTGAAATTCATCCAAATTCCAGGGAAATTCAATGACCTGTTCTTACTAAGTCAACTTAAGTATAGAAAGTACTATGGACTTTGGGTGAATTCTACACTCCTAGCCGGCCTTGTTTATTTTTCTCTTGTCCCAGYTTTCTGTGACCTGTGACTGTAGCTATCATTCTTCACCTTGTTAATATATATGCTTGTGGAGTCCGTGTCTGCATAGCAAACAGAAGTTCCCAAAACTAAATTAAGCCAAAATATTTCGAACAGAAAAATGGAGTGCGTGTCTTTTTGTAGGAAGAGGTTTGGAGCTGAGCTGGCAGTGATGAGTACTGAGTGAGACACCAATTGGGAGACCAGCCTGTCTCTCATACCACCATTTTCTCATCCTAGTCACAACCCTGAAAAATGGAGACACTCCTTTGGCTGCTACAGTGAACAAAAGAAAAAAGTAGTAGATCATGCATACAAAATGGCAAATCTGGAGTGAAATGAGCCCCAGCAAATCCCAGAACGATGAGCTGGTTGATRGTTCTTTCAAGACGGTTGAGAATGCACATGCTGAGCATTTAATGAAAGCAGCCCCAACTCTCAAAAGCATTTGCTTGGTTTTGTTTTTTTGTTCTTCAGCCCCCCTTGAGATAAATGCATGAAAAAAATCTGATCAGCTGAAGCAAATCAGTCTCATTAAAATTCATGAGCATGGTCATGTGAGTAAAGCTGTACACATGCCTGAGTGTTTACAGGAGCAGAGCCTTAGAAGTTCTGACCCTGCCAACCTCACACATACTTAAGTTTGCTACAGTGAGCAATCCCATTGGAAAAACTCACCATGATATTGTAGAAGCCTAAGAGCTGGCAAGATCATAGCCTTGGAATGTATGTTTTCTACCCAAAAAAAAAAAAAAAAAAAGCCAATCTTGGCACTAAGAAAATCATAGACCATAGGTAAATAATCTATCAGATGCACAAATCTTGTAAATTTTAAAATTAAGGGTATTCAGGGAAGGCTCAGGGAAATCATCTCATTTTTCTGAGACGAATTCAGTGTTTAACATATGACGTGTGGTACCAAAATTCAAATGATAAATAAAGAAAATAACTTGGCATCATTTATTTATTTGGTTCTTTGAGGAATTATGAGAAGACTGACAAGAATAAAAGAAGAATGTACYGGTTTTTATCATTAATTCTGTGGCTTAGTATCTTTCTATTTACATAGGTGTATAAAACTTCAAAACTATCAAATCCATCTATTTTTCTGGATGCCTGGTGACATTTTAAAATGTATATAAATAATACAGATCTCCGGTTAACCTCACCCTAGAACACTTATTTCAGCTCCTTGGAGAGCTAATAAACTCAACAGCAGGCAGCACCGCATGCGACAAGAGCTCTTGAAAGAAAAACTTCTGACTACCTGGAGTTGGACTAAAATCTCTCATTCATTTTGCAGGAATYGTCAGACAGTTTCTGTGAGATAGTAGCAGTTTCTAGATGACAAAACACCCAGATGAACAAATGGCTTCACAGTGAAATCCCTCTTTTCAGCACTGTTCATTTCCTAAAACAGATTATCTCAAATACAGCACTTTAGGCTGCAGTCCCAGAAACAACACTTCCTGACCCGGGGAGTCAGGTCTTAGGCTCCTATGATGCCTCCATCCAAGTCAAAAGTTGTTGGGATAGCAACTCCTGACTCCTCTGAGTCCGTTTGGCCCATCCTGTAACAAGCAAGTAGCAGCGGGGAAGGGAACCCTGCAAAGTAGTATCTGGGATCTAGCTGGACAGGTACAGTTTAGAGATTAGAAGAAGTTAGATATAAGTTTTAGATGTATCTTTGTATTTTGCAAGAAATCTTAATTGCTTTCTGCTCCTAAACAGAAATTCGCTGGAAACTTCCAGTAAAATTTCTAACATTTTCAGTTTTGATCTACAGTAAATAAGTTTAAGCAAAGACAGAGTGAAGAGATCTTGTGTTTTGAATAGTCTGTTTCAATATTTTTACTAGTTACCAGTTTTGCACATTAATTTAGTAAATGTTGAATAAAGATTTTTCCGTGACTTAGAACTCTTTATTAATAAGTCTGCAGTTACCAAATTTCTCTTATTGTCATCAAAAATGGTTCACAATATTCAGACAGTGACAGTTAGAAAGCAAAGGCTATAAGCTACACTACTGGCTATAGCAGCAATACAATAGAATTTTCTGGATTTAGGTAGTCATCATCACATCTCTCTCACAAACTTGAGAATGTTCTTTATAGCAACTTCATAATATAACTATCTAAAACTTCTCTACTAAACTCTAGATTTGGGCAGGTATTCATTTTTTTGTGATTTTACAGATACATTTACTACATTGCTCCTGGCAGACTGGCAAGRGAGCACACAGGAATTATCTCATTTAACTGTAGATCAATGCCATGACTGCAACTATAAAATTGTAGGCAAATTGTGCAGTAACTACAAGGTTATTATCAATCACTTTTAACTCTGCAGTGGCACAGGAGAGAGGACAGATACTGTAATAGGCTCTCCGCTGAGTATATGTCATTAATACACTACACTTTTTTTTCAGTGTTGCATCTCTTGCTCGTGACGGCTACTTCTGTCTTGTAAATGCTAAAAGTAAGGAGATCAACCCAGGTTCAAGCAGCACAGTGAATACATGAGTATCAGCGATGTTTTTCTTCTTATAGATGAAAAGGTTTGCTTAGTTATATATTATTTATCAGATATGTATCAACTAACAACTTTCTGCTTTCACTTGGTAATTATTAGGTCACAGCCCTAAGCTGAAGACCAAACAAAATCAAAGCTCTCTGTGGATTTAGAGTTTTCAGCAGGTGTTACTTTATTGAATAAAATCAGCAGACTTGGTCAAGCCTGAACAGTATATCTCAACAACCCATCAGATTTCAACACATAATTTATGAAGGCAGGAACAGAGTCATCTGCTTTGCCCCTGCTGCTGGTTCTTCATGGTTATGAGAGAGACTTCTTCCCAGTGATGGGAAGAAGATGGGGCTGATGGTAACGCTTACAGGAACAGGGAAGCCAACAGCCTTGAGAAGGGATGGGGACTCAGCACGGTTTTAGTACCCACTGCAGCAGTCCCCTGCACAGCTCTCTTCATGCTTGTTTTTCTTTTTTCTCCATCTGGAAAATGATAGTGTGGGCCAGCTTTTTAGATCTGAAGTGAATGACACCATATCAAGAGGGAATATTATTTCTGATGATTGTGCTGTGCATACCAACCRTTCGCCTGTCCCAGATTTTTGCTGGGCTGTCACCCTGCAGCAGGTCAGGCTTGAGCAGTGCACCTTAGAGGAAACAGTTTAAAAGTAGACCAGGATTAAAGCAGTGATGCAGACGGTTTTTATTCTTTGCTAAAATAACTTTTTTGACCCCCTCAACTATTTTCTCTTAACTTCAATCTGCTATAAATGTTGATTTCACTCCTGATTAAAATCCTTCATTTCAGGTAGTCCTCTGACTTCAACTCCTCCTGTACATGTTGGAAATTAAGGTTCTGGGGCAGAGAGACACTCATAACATGCATCGTCAAGCATAGGTCTCGAAGATTTGAAGAACCAAGTACAGCAATCACTTTCTCCAGGATTTCTTCTAATCTATTGTATTTCATCTTTCTGCCATAAACAGAGGATGAGAAGGTGCACCCAGAGGACTAAGGTGGCAAAGCTTTTCCTGCTTTTAGTACAAGAGTGGGTGTCATTCATGAAAGAGCTGTCTGGTGATGATCTCTAGCCATCCCAGAATAGTTTTGCAAAAATAATACTAAACAGTCCTTCACATTACCATTCTAATACAGAATTTCTCTCTAGGTTTTGATGTAGATTTATAAGGACATATTTCACTTACGTGAAAAGTGCATCCTTTCAGGGACAGCATTAATTCCACCTGAACAATAAACTGTTGACCTAGAAAAATACTGCAATGGTTGCAAGTTCAGTTTATAGGCTGATGGCTCGACAAACTCCATATTTGTGATCTGAGTCTATCCTTTTCCCCAAAGACTGTAGAGAAAAATTAATGTCCAGAGATTTATTTCATGACAAAAGAGGTCTGCAAGCCAATAAACCTAGCCACTACCCTGCTGTGTGACTACAGGCAAGTCATCTGTTGTCTGTCCTTTCTGCTATGCCTTCGCTATCTTACCTGTTTAGAGAATAACGTCGAGAGTGCTGGGGCTGCTCCTTGCTGTTTCTGTGGGGTTCAAAGGCCTCTAGACTCTCCCTCCAAGAGAGCTCTATGCAAGACCAGTAACTGTAAATATCCATGCAAACTTTACATTACACCATTTCTTATTGGAATTTAATCTCATTTCATACAAATATCCCACTCATTTTCTAGTGATTGGTCAAATCAAGTCCCCAGATGTCAGTAACCCTCCAGCAGTGTAGATACTGAATCTACAAACAGCTGCAATAGCAAATGCCACACATTCACACACACACGCACACATACACACACACACATCAATCCTAGCTAGCACTATTTTTATTGTCTTCTCTTCTGTATTATGCTTTTACTGTCTTTTTGTGTATTTGATACAATCCCCTCCCTTTCCCCAAAGTCACAGCTTAGTCAATTTGTGTTCATGAAATATGAAAACATTCATACTTACATCTTTATAAAATATTCGCATTTCAAATACAGAATGCTGGAAACCACCTAACTGAAACACAGGTCTGAAATTAGAAAAAAAAATCCACTAAATTGCACTTGAGGATTTGAAGATGAGTTAATTTAAATGCATTCTGCCAATAAAGAAGACTTTTTCGTCTCTGTGTCTGCTACTGAATGAATGCTGTCTCCAGCAATGTTTCTATCATCGAAAACAGTGACTTTGCAGAAGCATGATTTATCATATTTAAAAATGATTCCTAAAGATGAAGAGTTGCTTTTTGTGAGGTTCCACCATGTGTCCCAGTGCCCATGACAATATTACTGACTGGCCCCCAGCRTGACCCAGCCTACTCTGTACACTGTATTTCACTGGGCTGCAAGGCAAGTAAACGGTGATGAATATATAGATTAAATGACAGGCAYAGCATCAAATTCCAGCAATAATAGGATTTCCTTATGCCCTGCTGCCCATATTTTCTTTATAGGGTATGCAAGCTTTCCATTTCAGTTATATTAACTACTATATTAACTACAACACAAGCTTCAACCTCGTTTTCTTCTCTCCAGATACTTTTTCTTTTTAGATGGCAAGCACTTCAGTAAGGATCATCTCTTTTTCAGTGCTTGCACAATGGACAGCCCTCTCCGCTGTTTAGCAGCACTTATGTATACATACTTACACAGCTGTCCTGCTGACTCTGAGCTAATTTTGTCAGAAGTAAAGGCTAATGTGCAAGAGTGGCAGAGTCTGAGCTCTAGGAGGTTCTCCAGCTGGGCCTGGGCTATATGGAAATGTGCCTTAGGTACAGCTGATGCAAATACATCACTTTTTAATGCTGAGGTGAAAACCGCTTAAGGAAAACTGCATACGGCTTCAACCAAATAACGTGAGACCTGAAAAACAGAACCACATCCCCTGGCTCAGTTATGTGGTTCTGCTGAAACTAAGCACCCTGTTAATGGTTACATGTCCAGTCTGCAGACATGACTGTTGTCAGATCCATCACTATTCAGTCAGAAACCCCTCGATAAAACTCTGTGCTGGGCAGTAAAAAAACTTGCAGCTAAGAAAGAGGGAGCTTCAATGACTTAAATAGTTTTCCTATCATCCCACTTTTAGCTGCCCCAGGAGCTAAAACTGACATCAACCAGTTTTATGCCCTACTACCTCATTTTTTACCAGAGCCCTTTAGAGCACAGGGAATATTGCATTGAAATACATGAGCTACCATCCAAGGATGTATTTATTTCAGCCAGATCTAGCAAAGAAGGCATGCTCAACAGAGGAGAGATGGGGGATAGGGAAGAGGAAAAAAATTAGACAAGTGAAGAGGAGCTGTTTAGATTAACTCATTGCATCTGTCTTAAGTCATACAAAAAGATATAATTTTACCCAAGAGCTAGCCTTCCAAATGGCAATTTATTTTCTAGAAATAATTTAATGACACCCTGCTATTCGAGTGCCTGGTACTTTGCATACAAAGAAAAATGGTACTTCAGCTTTGTCATCTAAATTAGACTTTTGAGACCAGGTCCTCTGTGGGTATAAATTAGCATAGCTTCACTAACTCTGGAGGAATTATTTATGCCAAAATGCACCAGAAGGGAAACAGTGTAGGAAAAAGGCCTTTTTTGTTGTTGTTGTCTGTAAAAGATCAACCCTGTCCTCATTGTTTTTATTTAAATTATTAATCCTCTGGGCATCTYCAGTGTGTCAATGATTTCATAACATTTGTAGATGTGGAGAATCTATATGTAGATTCACAAAGCCATGGGAATAGACCTTGCAGCTCTCAAGCAGAGGAAACACAGGAATAAGCTGTGTAGGACAAGTGGTTTCTATAGTCAAGGCTTCTTGACTGCTTATATAACCCTTGTGCAATTCTGTCTCCAACCCCCACAAATACCAGCAAGGAAAAAAATGGGCTTATAAGGTAAAAATGCTCACATTAAAGACAAAAATTCCTTGCCTTATCTACTAATTTTTTGTCAGAGTCCACTGAGTTTTCCCTTGGCGGAGAACATTAGTCCTTCTAAAGAGAAGGAACAGCAGTCGAGTAGGCATGTGCACGCTGCTCACATCACTGGTATGCACTGTTAATATCCATAAATGGAATGTAATATCCTGTCCAAGGGGCTGCCAGTCACAAAAGAGTGGTAAAATATTAATTTTGCTGTAATGGAATTTAAAGCCCTGGCAAAAGAAAAAAAAAAGAAAAAAAAAAAAAGTACAAATTACAGCCAGAAGGAATCATGACTTTAAACCCATAAAGAAGAGAATCCATGATACTATCCATCAAGATCACAGGACTCAATGGCATAGCTGTACTCAGCATTGCCTTGGAGCCAAAGCATTTGTATTTTATTGCAACCAGTTATGATTCTATCAAACAGAGGAATTACAACTGGGCTATTCATCTTTACATGGAACATTGATGGTCCTTCAAAGGTGATGCWATATTGCTTTTTTTTTCTTTTCAGGAAATTCTGAAAGGTAATGGCAGTTTTACTCGCTGACRCGCATTAAAACAGTTCACTTGTGAGCTGTTCACATGTGAATCCTGGGAAGCCAGTACCCACGCTCCTATGTGCCATTTTCACTGCCCTTTCTGTTTATTTTAAAATAGTAATAATGTAAAGTAAGCAAGTAAGAAATATATGAAGGATACTGAGGTAAAATAATATTTTTAATTATTTTCAATTATTTATATTTATAAAAATATATATACTATATATTTTAACTATTATTAAAAGGAAAAGGATTTGCAGCAGTAAGAGACTAGATGATGCTTTTAAACAGAACTAATAATTGTTTCATCCTCTGGACTTCTATGAAATTCATTTTCCTGGGAACATATTACTTACTACTCAGATTCTGCARCTTGCATGATATTGATATTCTCCCAGACTAATCAATTGGTTAAACAGGAATTTTATATCATCTCATTTATTGTWAGGTATAAACCATGGGCTAAGTAGCTAAGAACTTTTAGCTGAGTTAATACTACCTTTTTTATTAGGCTAGGCAGAAATGAATTACATTCTTATGTGAATATGATTAAGATGAATAAAAAATGTGTGCTTTTTCTGGGTTTGGTTCCTCTCTCTACAAAAGGGATTGTTTGAAACAGTGAAGATGACTTCTTTCCTTAACTTAATGACTTTTAAATGAAATACTGCCATACATGTACCAATCTATACATAGTGTCTGTATGTCAGTAGATAATTCTCTCAGACTGAAAAAAAGTCTTATCCAATGTTAACACAGCCATAAGCCATGACCATTTCATGTGAGCTGATATAAAGAAAAAACTTGCTAGGTCTTATGGGCAATTCCCAGTATGGTGTGGCGTTTTGCAAAACATTGTTCTCTGCAACTCATATCTACTCATATACACATTCCAGATGAGAAAGATGTTAGAGAATGTAAGTAAAGACCAGAAGAAACCATGAAATATAAATAAATATACTTTATCACATCTATTTATGAAAATATTTACCCTGTGAGATTAGTAGCTTGAGTCTCATTTATTAAATACTGAAGAAAAAAAAATTCAGTGTGAAATTATTTTGTGGATGTTTTTCTGTATCTACCATTGAAAGGTATACAGAACAGCTGGTCAGTATAATAAGATATTTTTGGGATGAGCATGAATGAGTCCAGATTAAAAAATACTCAAAAATAAAATAAAATYGACAAATTCATATTGGACTGTAGCTTTGATTTTGCCTGTTCAGCTACAGCTGGCAATATCCAAGAGAAAGGAGCAGAGCAGAATGGAGTGGAGGGGAGAAGAGACATCTCTTCAGTTATGCATATGTGAATGTGTGCGACAGAATTTTAGCAGGGACTATTTATTAGAGTTTCTGTTCCAAGAGAGATGGAAAACCACAGTATGAGCTCAGCTCTTTTCCATTCTAAAAGAGCTGAACAGACACATTGACATGCACAATGTTTCAACACAGTAGAGTCAAAACTCATAGCTGTAGTATAAAACCATAAATATTTCTGCCAATGTAAATGGATTCTTCAAATGTAAATTGATGCAATTAAAGTTCTCTTTGTCACAACAAAGGTATTAAAAGCTTACTGGAATTACTTTTTAATTCAAGCTGCTACTTGACATGTTCACTAGGAGTGAAGATGAAGGTTTCAAAAACCTCCTTGTTATTCATCTTTTCATAAGAAAAGCACAGGACATGCTATGGGGTTAGACTGTCAAACACCTTTCATCTTTCTAATTAATTATGTGTGTATGTGTATCTGCAGAGGGCAAAGTAGACTCCTCAAGAATTTCACTTTAAACAAAGATTCAACTCTTAAGCAAACACAATCTGTTTTAAACAAAAGTTTTGCTTAAAAAAAACCCACATAGCTGTCACTTCTGAGTGGTTAGACCTTCTCATGCCTTTAAAACACATACAGACCTTCTCATCCATGCCTGTCATCATTTTAAAAGGAGCTACAACACCTTTCATCCAACAGTGATGGATGAAAGCAAGGGTTGTTAGATATCTTACAATCCAGTATACTCTTCAGTTATTAATATTGCAAAAGCTGTGATAYAGGAAGAATATCTTCTATTTGAATTCTGATTTTTTCTCTTTATCCAGAGTGAAATTCGCACGACTATATGTATTAAAAAAAAATTGAAAGACAGCATGTTTTCTCAGTCCTATTAATAAAAACTGTAATATAATGAATTCTACATTTTTGCTGAAGACCTTCTCGCTTTGGTAGAAATAAAATGAGTACTGTAGGACAGAATGAATCCTCAAATCTTTGTTTTGAGGAACTACATGGAAATTACATTTGTAACTGTCCTATGTGAAGTGCAGAAATGAACTTCACCCTGGATACACACATGGCCAAACTTCCAGACCCTATGAGACCCCTGCATAAAACTGAGAGACACATGCCACRTATCTGAGAAAGCCAAACAATAAGGCACTAGAATAGCTCATTGGGTGCAAATGATAACAGACCCCTGAGGGCTGAAGTAATTTTTCTATTAGAAATGGGCATGCTGTAGGTTCCTGGATGACATGAGTGTATATAAGACTCATCTTTCCATGCCAAGTCACTACCGGCTAAACCAGGGGGTCAGCTCATCCATCAGAGCTGGAACTTACTTATATACACACTTCACATGTCCTTGCTGTGATTATCTCAGGAAACCTCATCAGTACAGCCATGGGTCACTGAGGTAACCCCAAAATAGCCACTCAGCTCTCTCAACACAGCTGGGAGTGCTGGCCATTGCAGGAGCTTGAAGACATGGTGCACATGTGGGTAGCTAAGCAAAGGCCTCTCTGGAGCTGGGCTCAGCCAGCTCCTTGAGTGCTGTAGGCAGGCTCACTCATCAGGACAGCACGTGCCATTCTCAACACAAACCAGTCAAATTCATGCTCGTTGGAAGACACTGCAACTCCAGTAAGGCAAATGGAGCTTTATTCTCTGAAACCAAGCCTGCGCGCCTCCCAGGAGCTCTATCTATCTGAGCACAGACAGCCTAAGACAGAACACAAAGTCAAAATATATTCACAGCTGAGCAGCTAGCGAAACAGTTGAAAGAGCCTTCATAGTGTGGGTTTCRGACAGGAAACAGTTTGGCACTGCCTAATGATCCATGTCAGAGAGAAAAACCAAGCACACCTTCTGACAGGCATTTCCATACTGCAGTATCGGATGTTATGCCTGAACTACACTACGTGTTTAAGAGGCCCAGGAAAACATTTTGGTTAGGAATACATACAATGTATATTCACTGCTGAATACATAAAACACTCCTCAAGGATTTTTTAAATCAATAAATTAATATTGCAGGTAGTCATCRTGTTACTGCGATTGTGCTGTACCTGCAGTTGGATTTGCATGAGGATTTTGAAAGAAAAAATGAAGGCAGCGCCTAGAAATATGTCTTCTGAAATCAACTGAAAGCTAGCCTTAATCTGAAATTGTTAGAATATACATTTTATATCACTGGGTATCAAATTTCCTTTTGTAATTATGTAAGACATCACAAMCAACAAATAAAGAAAATCTATTTAGGTGCTCAAGAGAAACAAATTAGTTTAATYTATAGTCCATAGAAATTTTAGCATCATATATTATTGTTGTTGTTGTTACTTTTGAAAGCTGCTATGATGTATTACTATAGCCATATAGGCACAAATTGAAAACGTAGATTAAAATGTCTCCTAGTTGACCTTCTCACAGATCTCCTATGAATATAAATTATATGCATACAACAGTAGCTGATCGAGTTATACATTGTGAAAAAATACTCTTTGAAATATTGTTCCATCATGTAAATTACATAGTCGCATGGCAAATTGTACATTTTTTAATACTAATAAGCACTTTACAAACTATTGTGCAACCTCCACAAATTTGCACTATGTGAGAGGTTGCAGAGACACATGACAACCTTCAGTCTATGACTGAATGAACTTTGGACTTCATTAATATGAGAAATTCCCTTTGATATTTACTGTTTGCCAGTACAAACAACAAAGTAAAAGATAGTGCTGAGCTGCTCTGATTGAAGACAAATAAAGAAGAGGGCACATTGTCTCAATGAGGCTGCAAAATCCTGGTGTGGACTGCAGCCTCTCCTTCCTTCTGTGCTTCAGATGGTCAAGCCATTGAAGGAGAAAAGATTGCGTATGCTTTTCTCCTGATTTTCATCAGGAAAAGATGTCCTTTTATCCAGGACAGGATCGAACACACAAACAATAAGCCCTTACTCTTGTGCTTACTCTTGTGCACTGAATTCCATTAAATTAAGCATATATAGGCCTTAAGAGAAATAGCTTAGGTGTACTCTGAAAATCAGACATTTCATCATACCAGGGCATGAAGTTCCAAGAACAGCATATTAATTTACAGAACACTAGGTTCCTTTTTCTTTTTTTTTTYYTWWTTTTTTYYKKKKTTTTTTTTTATTTATTTTAAGAACAAAATTTTGGGAGTCACAAATCACAAGCCAGGCACTGATTAATTAAAATAATTTCATGATTTTGCCTCCATAGCCGAAGTCTACTACATGTTAACAGCATTACTGAATGTTTAGCTTACCCAAAAGGAAGGCCTTTTTCAATGGATATTTTGAGCAAGGCTAGCTTTGCTGCAGTTATGACTGCAGGCCTTGTAGCCCCCCTACACCTGCAAGTCACGTCATCAGGAAAGACTCCTGGGACACAGTARGGACATGTTCACTGTCACCACTACAAATAATCAAGTGGTTCTCATATCCCAACCTGCTGGTGATCCTGAACTGGTTTTAAAGGGAGGCAGAGGCTGCCTGAAGCTGAGCTCAAGTTGCTTGTCCATCAGTCAGACACATATATGCCCAAAACAAGAACTGCCAAAGGACTTGCCATACCCTTTACACCAGCTGCAAGAGCTCCACATCAGCTACTTTACCTCTCTTTGTTTTCTGTCTGCAGAGCTTGGTGCTGCTTTCTGACTTACATTTTCTTCACAAATAGCTCCATCAAAAACTACACCTATGAGTCTCCTATGATTTAATGTAGGGAGCACTTCCTATTTGTACCTATAAATCAGAGATTATCTTCCCTAGTTCACATCCATACACAGCCCTGATGTCATCAGATTACTGTTCACTACTTCTGCTGTAAGACAATGAAGAAAATATACAGCCTCTCTATGTTGGCTGGCATTATACTACACTCCGAAAAACTACCTCAATCTCCTATTTATTATAGCCACAATGGTTTATCCATACACTAGAGCATCTTCTGGGAATTATCATCCCAGACYCTCTTGAAAAGTGTGTTCTATAGAAAAACCTTATTTTTAATAGGAATTTTAATATATTTTTTTCATTGTGGCCTCTGTGTGCTTAATGAACTGTGGCCTCTCTGGAAATACACCACCTCTCTTTGTTATACTTGTGGGATCAGGGCCTCCAATACACAGTGCATGAGTTTGGGCCTGCAGAGTTACTTCGAACTAGCATTTATTTGAGATGCTTTTCCAAGGGCTTTTAGTCTCAGTTTAAATATTTTTCTGCCTTCTTAACACATAACCTTCTCAGCTGCTTGTCCTGTCACTGGGCCTATTTATTAAATACAGACGGTGCACAGTAAGTTAGGGCAYGAGTTTACGGCTCCTTGTCACTATCTCTGTTTGCAGACACTTCTAGAGAGCCTCCGCCAACTTGACCTTCTCTCAGTAGCAAATAAAATATCTAACAACGGCTGCCTACTGACTGTCCAAAAAAGAGGCCATGCAGAAAAGCAAATTAACATATTAACAAATTAATGTTAGCAAATTCATAGTCTAGCACACTTCATCATACAGACAAGTCATCTATTTTGGTTCATTCAGTGCAATGAATGTTGTAGTGAAGATATACCAGCATCCCTGAGAAAAAAAATTTATTTACTCCTCTTTTTTTCACTTTTTCTCTCATGACTCTGGAGCTGGTACCCAGTCAGTAGGAGAATCTTATTACGGTGGAGTCCAAATGTGACACACAGCAAGCTTTAAAGTGCTTTCCAACTTGCACATGCATAAGTACACTCCCTGGAAACAATATTCAGACTGATATTTTAATTTCTAAACCTGTATTTTCGTGTACTGGAGCAGTCAATGAAGCATCTTTCCTTTTGAGCAAGATCCAATTATAATGAGAGCTTGGATTGACAGGAAACATTATTATAACTGAATGAGCTGTCAAATCCATGATTAATAAGGTTTTTCATGTAAGTTCAACAATAGCAGCATCAGAACGCTGACATATTATTATTCAATAACTTATAACATTCTTAAGAAGGTTTACTTTCARTTTTGGAGGGTAGAGGGAGATCTCTTCTCACATACAAGTGTTTGTGTGTGGCAGCAGTGGTTTCAATCCTTCATGAGACAATTTATCTCTGTATTTTCTGAACATATTGGCAAGCAAAAAGTCTCATGCAAAGTCTAACCCTATTAAGAAGTTAGTCTCTGTTTTTCTCCTGTCTTCAGTAGTTTGCATCCATAACAACATTGTGTTGCTTGAACTACAAAGGCAGAAACGGAATTTCAGTTCTGCAGGAGGTTTGTAACCTGAGTGTCCACACAGTTGGATGCAGTATAAGTAGGAGGCAAACCAAAACCTCTCTGGTCAATCTCTGTTCAGTGAGGTGCAGCAGAGTAAATTAAACAGTAGCTAATGCATGCTACTACAGTGCACACAAACATTTTAAAATCATTACGTCATTCAAGGAGAAGAGATTTTTTTTCCACTACTTTATCTTTTTATGTGAGAGACAAATATGGCAGGACAGTAAAAAATTAGGATATTTACAAGGAGAAAACAACATATTTAAAAAGAAAAACCCTCTCCCTTCTCACAACAGAAAAGCAATTCCCACCATCCTACATACATTCTGTTTTCCTGTCCCATTTCACATTTTGATGGAGGATAACTGGATATCCGATTTTTCTATTTCATTAGTTCTCAGTATCGCTTTCCTATCCTCCTTCCTTAATCCTCTCTTCCATCCGTATGGTGGGGCTGCTCAACGTAAGCAGTACAAATGATTTGCTGTTCAAACTCTGTGCTAAGGCTGACTTGGAAAAATGGCCTTTCAGGTCAACATGCATTTAAACATCATCAGTTATGTCCCACTTTCTTTTTACCCTAATACAATCTATCAATAAAAAATACATACATACATACATAACTCATACAGTAGCAGTCGCTTTTCTCCTCTTGGCTGACACCTTGCTATGCTTCCATAGGCTGACCTTTAGCATGTAACTTTTAGTTTAATGTTATAGTCTGTCAAAAAGCCGAACAAACCTGGGAAATTTACACAGGTATCCTGAAAAGCRTCTCAATTTCTATCCATAACTTGTCAGGTCTTGAAACTACTGGCTATGTTTCATAAGCCACAAGGTGAAGACAAGACTTAAGAAACTGGAAATATGTGATAGGCAAGTTCAAAGGCTATTGTCTGCTAGGAGAATACGCTAAGAAGTGGTTAACAAAAGATCAAGCTTACAAATGTGCTAGCGAGCCTCAAAGTTAACACCATGCAATATTAAATAGGACAAATTCACACTTCTTTTAGCCTTGTTTTTTTTTTTTCTTTTTTCAGATATACTCACTTCAGAATTTAGCTGTCCTAGATGACGGTGAGTCTCTCTCTGTACCCTTTCTGTAAAGTAACATTCAGCTGAAAACTTAACCGAGATTACCACACGCTCGCGTTCCGCAATTTCACCGTTGCCACGATTTTTATGTTGCTATTGTTGTTCCTATTATAGTAGCAGCCAATGCACAAAATGCTTTATAAACAAATGCTGAAATGATGCCTGACTCTCTATAAATACCCAAGATGAGAAAAGAAGCATTATGTCCCATTTTTTTCATAGACAGACAAGACAGCTACATGAACTAGTTGCCACAAAGTAAATGAGTGTGGATTTACAGTTCATTAGCTACTCCATGGCAACTGTCTTTGAGGTGATTGCTCCGGAGTAAATGTGAGGTAGCTCTGASCTCCCGGAAACGTATCTTATATTTACCCGAGATTAAAACATCCACATAAAGGAACTAATGAGCTGTAAATCCACACCCTAGCTTTCTACACAGCGGTTTCTTCATGTCTTGAGGGAATGATAACTACGTGATTTGTGTAGTGTCATGGAAGAAGTTTGTGGTGGAAGGGGGAACTTAACTCAGATCCACGGAGCTCCTGCTCATACACCATTCCTCACATGGCCAGAATTTCCTGTGCAGCCTCTGTTGGCTTGCTTGGCACATCTCCCTTCAAATGACTGCAGTTTCAAAGCAAATTCAGAGTCTCCTTTCTCCATTAGCATTACAGGACATACATATTCCACATACTCAAAACAGACAGATTGGTAGCTGCCAGGTACAATTTCCTCATTTCATACTTCTTCATTCTTTTTCAGAGGATTTTAAATGCAAAGTAAAAACAAAATGATACTTGGAATAGCTACATCTTGTTTTATTTGGTGGATTTCAGTCTCACTACCCTTCCGCTTAGAGCTAAACCAGCATCCAATTTACCAGATATTCTCAGATTTTTTTTTTTTTTGTCCCAGCATTGTGCCCTAGAGGCATGCCACAAACTAGGAAGGAGTTTTCCTACTTCCCCTTTTTCTCCAGTGGCTGGAGTATCAAGTCATCTGCTGTTAAGAGACTTGAGAGGTGTAAATAAAGAAGCCTGGGTATCCTCAAATATCTTTATATATATATATATATATATATATATATATATATATACACAGACACATACACACACACATATATATTTATATATTTATATATGTGTATATATACGAGAAAGGAAAAAGGAAAGTATATGGCCATTTAAAATACTTACCTGTAAGATTATTGCATATCCTGAACAACAACAAAGTGCTATATCAACCATGAAAAAGTTGAGTATAAATTATAGTTCTCTACCAATAAAGATGGGAAATTCATTGTTAAAGTTCAGACATTAAACACTATGTTTCAGCATTTATAGAGTCCTTCACACAACAATGGATAAACCCCAATATATTCATTTTACTATCGTCCTATTTTTACTTCATGTCTATGTACTAACAATTTCTAAAAGCAGAGAGAAACTCTTATAAAGAACTCTGGTTCTTTATAAATTTTAATGTATTTGATTAGTCTCTCCACAGCAGTCTCTGTTTCCTGATAATCACTCGATTCCTTGCTGTGAGTACTCTCTGGAAAATGTTAGCCTTGCCTGCAGGTCCTTCGAGATTTGACCCTACTGTCACACTGACAGCAAATTTAATATTTCATTTCATTGGGCAATATATCTCAAAGCATAATCCCAACCTTCTGGGATGCTTTCACTCAGGCCCTGCTCTGACAGCACTGAAAAAGATGGAGTTCTGAAAGAGAAGCATAACTTAAAATAAAAAATGTCAGTGCTTTCTTTTATATKGACCTCATTTAGTACTTCAGTGACCCTGATGATTATCCTTTTTTGTGTGTTTTTGTTTGTTTGTTTCTTTGTTTTGTTTAATGAGTTGATGCTACTCCATGGTAAGTGTCTAGAAAATTGCGTGTTCAGAAATTGGAAGACCTGGACTCTGTCTCTCATGTCACAAACACTATCAGCTAGCCAGCTTCCCAGGTGCGGGACCTTTGGGCTGCCCAGCTGCAAGAGGCTATTTCAACACTAGCTGATCAAATACTGCCTCTAAGCATTCCCATACTCAGTTTTGGCCTGTGTTACCTACCATTTTCCCAAACAGTTCTTGGGCAGAATGTGAGAGTTGGAATACCCTAAAGGCTCATTGCCAGTATGCAGTTTGCAAGCAGCCACACATATCTGGAGACTCCAAGAGCTGCTAGAAGAGACATCAGCCATGTCATGCCAAGCTTCCCCAGGGCCCAGGAAAGTCCCCAGCTGTATTTAAATAGTGACATGGTAAAAGAGTCTGGCACTGGCCTCAAATTTGAGAACCTGCAACTGAGAGGAGCTCCTGGAGACTGCTAGACAAGTCAATGCAAGGAGGTAGGCATGACAATACTATGCAAAYTGTATTTTCCACTGCAAATCCGTTGCAGTGCAGATTTACTCTGACCTGTTCAAAACAGAAAACCTTCTGGGGACTCCACAGCAGACCAAAATATAGGCCACAATGAGTCACACTTCAACAGCCACCTATGACGTCCTCTATGGAGCTGATTTTCCAATCTCGGTGCCAGGAGGAGAAAGGCAAGAATGACATATCCCAACCTGGAGAACAGTCTTTGCTGGAAGTCAGGCTGCTTGCAACCCAAGATAAACAATCCATTTCAGAAACCTGCATTTTTTTTWAAAAAAAAGAGTTATCCYGCTGCAGTCAACTTTTTTACTTCTTTGTCCTGATTTTTGATTATCCAAATATGCAGTTTTGTTATGTTACATATTTTTGCAGGAGAAAAAAAAGATACATGCCAGCCAATTCTGCTCTGACATCAATGGCCTTTGGCTCAAACAATATACTCAGGATTTTCCTTTCTCTTATCAGAGGTCCCATATTTTTCTGTCATTCATTTCTTTTTATTTCTTCTGGGCATGTTTTAATTTTTGATATTTCTTCTCTCTTTGTTCTCCAAGTTATTCTTTTTTAGCTCTAAATTAAGCAATTTGCTTTTAACCAGTTGGCATTTACATCAGTCAGCATAACCAAATGTTCATCTGTACCTTCCTTAATTTCATGTCAGCAATTCCTGTAGCAGTAATGACTTTCTGCAAGGAGACTTACACTTCAGACTGCCCTGCAATTTTTTTTCAGAAAATTATCTACCCCCTGTCCTTCTGGTAGGCACATTGCAATCTTTCCAATTCTATCACGTTTTTGAGAGTAACATCAATCCACAATAAGTGCCTACTAAAGACTTGATGATTCTCTCTGGAAATTCTAAACTCATAATATCATAAAAAAAAAAAAAAAAAAAAAAAAAAAAAACCCTTTAATACCAGCTCAGCATCCTGAAAATGTCAGGAAAACTCCAGCCATTTTTTATCTGGGGCTTTAAGGTTTCCTACTCCTCTACCCTTTTCCAGCTGGCCCATACAAATGTAGTAAATGAGCTGGCCATTCTTGTCCCTCATTACTGAGATCTAAGCTCTTCTCCAGCCATCCTTGCTTGATTTCTTTATCATAGAAGCCCAGGATGTGATGAGGTGTGGCATATGTGCAGGCCTTAGTATGGAGTCAGCTTTCATACAGGTTTCCTAGGACCTGGTCACAGGCCCTAGGGTATAGATGCAACTGTAATGATCTCTATGACAGAGCACTTATTCAAWTTCTTAAGCTGAAGCTGAGGCTGTCCAGACTATATGAAATAATTAAGTAGTTAGACATCACATATCACTCTAGATTTGCTCCTAAAAATCTCAGTGAAGACTCCTGCTCTGCTGTCTGCTCATTACGCTGCTGCAGAAGAAGATGAAAACCCATATGTAATTTGGAAAGTCTCTGTGGTTTCSACTCTGCAATGTCAGCTCACTGAGGAGGAGACCAAGAGGAAGCGATGTTCTGAGAAGAATCAAGAGCTGAAAGATGGCAGAGAGGACGAGAAGACTGGGAAACTGTGGTCACACAAGTTTGGTCAGCTGAAGACATGTGCGGAGCTGAGGCACCAAAGGGATGTTGGTCTGAAGGACTCTGGCACTGCAGGGTAGTGTTTYAGGGTACCCAGGGCACTGAGTAGGGGCTTAGGAGGCAAAGGATTCTGCAGCACATACTGGGCATGGTGCCTGAAGGAGTATGAAGGAACATTGGGGATGTGCAGGCAAGACAGGGCTGGGGAAAGGCTACAGATGTTGGGAGACATCCAGAATCTGGGGCACCATGAATCATAAATCTGCATGGGCAGTGATTCCAGCCTTCCCACACTATTTGTTATGGACTTACAGAGCTATTGGAAAGTGATACGAGAAACRATACCTGTGGTGAGCAGAAGGGAGGGTTGGGGAAGACGGTGAAACTCCAGGAGTAAAAGGTGGGAACTTCCTGTTTCGTGGGTAAAGAGTGAAAAGGGGGAGGARCAGGAAGCCCAGCTGCAGCCTCAGGAGCCACAATGCTCAGACAGCAGCCCTGTTTCTTACATTTGCACGTTTGCACATTTGTATTTGCATCTGCTAAGGAACCATGCTGTCTTCCCTCATTTCTAGTACCAAAATATTATTGATCCATGAACTCTGTTCTCACATATTCCTTGCTGATTTCCCTGCATGGATTTTCTGTTCTATGCATTTATTTAGGAAATTCACTGTCTTCTTGCACAGCAGAAATGTGTGCATTAAACAAACTATAGAAAGGGCCCAAATCCTTAAAAAATGCTCTGGAAGCAGAAAAGAAATAGTTAGGAAGAAGGARAAGAGGAGTTGCAGGAAAACTCATTTGCTGAAAAATGCTGCTTATGTCTTATCAATTTAATTCCAGATAAGTCTTCATTTTGCTGTGAAGACAGATGCGATAACTATGTTAATGACAGATTTCGGTAGTTCAGTTTGTAGAACTGCAAACCCAGATGGAAGCGATAATTTTTCTTTCATTTTAATTTTTAAATAAAAAGCAAGAAAGCAAGAAAGTTCCTGATACTGTATCACTGTAATGACTTTTTGAAGGATAATGGACCTTAGCACTGAATGACGATTAACTCTCATGCCTTTATACTTACCATTTTATTAAATTCCAGTTTGGCCTGCTGGAATTCTCTTAGCTTGATTGCTGGAGCTCAGCAAATCACTGTCTGTGACTGACTTTTCCAGCTCCACACTCATAAAGGTATTTAAAGGCAAACCTAACCTGAACCTTGTGAGTACTCTATGTATGTGATACTAATGTTCCACAGGCTAGATACATGTCTAAGCAGACCACTAAAAATAGCACTGGATGGAGCTAACTTCTCTTACTCTATAAACAGGCAAATACTCCCTCTTTTRATAACTTTGTTATATTCAGCACAGGGGACCTAACTATGAAAAGAACCTACAAATACACACCTGGCTTGCTTTTCTTAAATTAATTTTCATTTCGAGAAGGTGACATCCAGACTGGATCCCCCTAGAAAAACTTCTCTCCAAGAGCTCCTTGGCAAGTGTGAGATGCCCCTGTTCTAAAATCAGTGGCATTAACTACTAGGGGTTTATTAGACCATTCCCATTTTCCAGCCAACTTTGCAAATGAGGCATGGTTTAAACCATTTAATCTAAAGTGGCAGAGAGAGCCTTTTAAGGAGTTTATTCCAGTGTATCAAATGTGGGAAATGTGTGCCTGGTGAATGACTGCTAGCACTAAGCTTTATAAGACAAACCAGGCGTCATTTTGTCACCTGTGGCTTTGGAGGGAGTAAGGGCAAACAGCTAGGGTTTGGGGCAGACATGATGCCACAGGTAGCATCTTACATCTGTCTACTTTTAGTAGACACAGTTTGATCTATCAGAGGAATTTGATGGCTTGGCATAGGCTATTTCATTTCCTTGATTTAGTTTGCATGTATGCTTTTGAGTATTTTTTTCCCCTATTCAATTATCAGTTAATACAAAACTGCAGACCTATGTAGTTTAGGTGTTTTTTATCCAGACTAAATGGTCAGATGAGAGGTAAAGTCCACACTGCCCTGCAGAGGGGAGAGAAAAGAGATCCCCAGGCTCTGGAGTTGAAAGCTGTGTCAGCAGAAGCAAAGCCAACTTAATTAGCTCTGTAAAGAGGTTGGGCAGAGTTCTTTGTGAATGCAGCTATATTGTGTTTGAGAATTTATCTGATATCTCGGTGTTTTGCTGTGCCAAACTACACACACATAYCCACTGCTGCAATATTCCACCTTGTGCAGATGCAGAAGCGGCTCTTACACTTACCTCAGGTTCACAGAAACTTCCTGTCCATCTTGACTGCTAGTTTTATCCAGTTTAATGACTAGCATGGCCAAAAGTACACAAGGAAACAAACACTATATAGCTCCTCTACTTGCATTAGTTTTCCCCTTATCAAGGTCAGGAAGCAGCAGGCAAAGACAGCTGGAGCCAGTCTCCGCTCATGACCTTGCTTTAAGCAAGCAGAAGCACTTGCTAACAGTGATCCACCTGGGCAGAACATCCTCAGGTCCTGACATAGAACGGCCAGATTTTAGTCCTTGCTGGACTATTCCAGCAAAAGTATTCAGCTCCAGAATGCCAAACCCAGTTGGAACCCCATAGTGTCCCAACCAGTGGACAAGAAAGAGAAAAATGCTGCCCCAGAGATGTGAATACTATGCACGTGCTGACTATTCCGCATGGATGTTCACCTTGAAAACCCAGAAAGCCTGATCCTGCCTCAAAAAATACTCATTGACCACCCTCTCTCCAGAGTTCTCTAAATGCCAGGTAGACTGCTATGCAGAAGCAATGTGGCAATGCCTGCAATCCTAAGGCTTATTCCAGGCTGCCACTTTGTCAGGCTTAAGTTTGGCTCATTAGGACTCTTGTCTGTTATTCATGCAAATACATCTAGGCATAGTCATAAAGTATGCAAAGAGAAAAACTTATCAGTTTGGTGCAATCTCCAACTTTCTGAAACCTCAGACATCCCTGAGAAGAAAACACAGACACCCCTATTRCCATCACTGACTGAAAGGCCAGAGCAGAGCCCATCAGCTGAGATCCACATCCTCTCTGAGGATTTGCTGTGCTCAGGACAGATGAGATAATGCATTCTGCACAACTTTAAACCTATTACATGAAAGCTTAGGATGTTTAATCCTATGAATAAGGGATTTCTACTTGTTTCACCTTTTCATGGAAGGAGATTTACAAATCTGCATAAGTCTAAGCATTCTGRCTGTAGTTTATTATTTATTTATAGCAAGGCATGTGGCAAAAAGATGTCCTCTGGAACAGTCTGCTTAAATGCGTTTCTGTGTCTGGACAGCTGCAGTCTAAGTTCGTTCTCGCTCATGAATGTACAAGGCAACTTGAACTCAACCCTCTCTTATGCTAATTGCTTTCTCCCTTCTTCAAACAAATATTCTCTCCTGCACAAGTCAGCACGTACTTGCTGGTGTCCACACACAGCCTGAGTTCTTCTGACCAAGGGCACAGTCATACCAGAAACACAGCACTGGGGGAAGCCTTGCCCCAGTGCCCAGCTCTGTACCTTGAGYTCAAGGCTCAAGGCTCAAGGCTCAGCTCCAGGCTGAAGGCTTCCTCTTAGTTCTGGACCCAATCTCTTGTTTATTCACACAAGCCTTACCAAATGGATTAAGCTGCTACAGTTTACTGTACAAAAGATCAGAAAGAAGTTTTCCTAGCACAAGCACACATTGAAGAAAATGGCATAGCTTTTTGCTGAACTAACATTATCTGAGGGACCCACTTTATGCATCCACTTTTCCAATGATTTATTGTAATCACTTACCAGGATCTATGTGGAATACGGACCTGTGCAGTGGAATAGACACTAAGGTAACAATCATTCAGCAGGTGAGGAGAGGTATTGCAAAAGCCTCCCTTCTAGGATCATTACAGTGGGATCTTTATTTGATCGTTATTTCACATTTCCCAGAACCCCCAAAATATAGTTCCATGAATTACATTGCATTTGAAGTTCAGCACAACCACCCTGGGGTCTCGTTCTGAGGCCTCAGCAGCATAAGTATTTTGAAAAAGTTTCCAACATTTCCCTTCTTTTTTCTTTTCTTTTTTTTTCTCCATGCAGGGGAATTTGCCTTAGCACATGAAAGAGAGAAACTATCACCTAAGTTATGTATCTGCTGGACAGTCTCCCTTGCTGAAGGTTTGGTTTAATAGTTCTTTCACTATAAGCAAGAAAATTAATGAATGTTGTCTTAGGTTAACTGCTACTAAGAAAACTGTCCTAGGAGAGACATTTTTTTTTTCCTTTCATCAAAGACTGTTCTAAAACAGCTGCCCTTTTTACTCAAAATCTATTTGCCACTTGGGTATGTGCAAAAACATGCAGCCAAAAATATCTATACAACCTGTCTTTCTGGTGAAATGTAATTCTACTTTTTCCAGGTAAGCAAAATTCTTCTCACATGTATCCTGAAAACACACAGGTAATAACCACCTAAACACAGCCATTTCAAGCATCTCTCTTCATTTTTGCCTAGGTCCCATAAAGGTTTATCCATACAGAATTGCCAGGACAAGCGTTCCACTGTGAGTCCGCATGGCTACATTTCCTTTATGGCTCAATTAATGCACACTGGAGATTTTAGCTGTTGTCTATAATTGCTAATTTGTCTGTTACAGAGAAGTGAGAGCCATCTGTGTAAGGTGCCACGAGGATACACAAATGAGATAGGCACTATAAACTGATAGTAAGTGAACTGTGATTGCAACAGATTCAAAGCAAAGGCAAAGAAGTGATGCCTTACCTTTGGGTCCCTCAGTACACCAGATACCGCTTGCACAGGTACTGCAAGAAGGGGCTTGGATGCGAGTGTTGCTGGCTTTTTGGGAGGCCTGGGTGGTGGATATAGGGTTTGGTTTTCATATCTTCGCACCATATAGTATTGCTCTTCGCTGATCTCCTCCACTGTTGTCCTACTGGCAGCGGGTACAACCGTTTGGACATCTTTGCCAAGCAAATGGACTGACATGCTTAGGCGATACACAGGGATCTCCCAGCTGTCCCCTGGTCTGCTGACACTACTGACCAACAAGTATGAATCTGTGATTTCTTCTTCAAGCTGCAGACCAGGCACAGCAGCCAAGACATCATCCCCGATGGAAAGATCCCTCACAGACACCTTGACGTTAAAAGGCAGGCGGAATTTAGTGCAAATCTCCGAAAGCTGGTACTGTTTCTTGTCATAGATCACTTCTACAAAACCGCCTTCCATATACATAGGGAGAAGCACCTTCTTATAAGTATTGCTTAGTATTTGTTCACAAGCTAAAACATCTACAACTTCCTTTCTTCCCTCATACAGAACTTCACTAGTCTGACACTGATGAACTAGAAACTGATCTCCAACAGAAACAGAAAAGAGCTCTTTATGGGGAGAATCAAAGGCTTTAGTTGCTACAACGTGGAGATGCTCTTTTTCACTTCTTGCTATCTCTAAGTCATAGGCAGTCGGAAAATTCCGAGGTCTTCTCTTGAACTTTCCTTTGTAGCTCATAGGGATTAAAAAATATCTTTTTGGGGAATCACTTCTGATCTCAGAAGCGAGGACTCTTTTTGCCTGATACTTTTTGTGGATGACAATCTCTTTCCCCGTATACAATAAATTATAAGGCTTCTGGCTTCCTTGGGGCCCTTCCATTATCTCAGCAACCATAGGAAATTCCTTGCTTGTTCTCTCAAATACATCTTCCAAAGACAGTGGCTGAAGAAAAGCGCTAATATCATAACAGTCTGTTATATCTTTGACTTCAACATCCAGATCTGAGAGGATATGGACTATATCCTTTCGAACTGGAAAGAAAAAGAAATACATTCATTTTTATTTTCTGTCTGACACTGAAATAAAATATACATGCCCTATAGGCCAAATTTGTAAAGGACCTTTTCTGAGAAGCTGTGTAACTATTTGTGTGCCTGGATTTATTGCCAGTGCCAGTCAAAGCTTGCCTATCTTAATTCAAGATATGCAGTTATCTAGTTACCTGACAATGCAGACTCCCCATGGAGGAAGAGAGAAACAAGATGATATGAGAGAAAGGTACACAAATGAAGAAAAGGTTAAGCAAAAGGAAAAGGAAAATCTAGTTCACTGTCTTTCTCACTRCCCCTCCAAATTTAATTAGCTATTTCTCTTATCAAACTCTTTTTACTAAGTACAAGATGTATTTCTCATTTTTTAATTTATTTCATAGTAATTTATTTACTTTTAAGGATTCATTATTACAAGATATTGCTATGCTCAATATGGTAGGAAAAAATATACTGATACTTATAAGAACAATCATTTTAAAAAATCTATACTTATGACAAAATAGTATCATGTTTTTTTAAGAAAGAAAAACTTTTATGTAACAAATACAAATTTATCATGAATGAATGAATACATTTTCCCTACAAAGGTCTTCTGTTGAACCGTTGCATCTTTTTCTGAGGCATCTGGTTTTACTCACTGTCAGAACCAAGCCACCACATTTAATGATCTGACAACAAGGGAACAACAACTCCTTTATCACAGCAAAACTTTGGATGCAAAATTTCCAAGCACAAAACTGACCATGTAATTAAAGCTTGTTTAAGACTTTGGATCCAGATCAGTGACATCACAGATCACTGACCAGGACAATAAAATTTAACAGGCAAATATTATTTAGTGATCCTCTTCATTAAGACTTATATTACTTAGATGTGCACACAGTGTATATTATAACCTGGAATCACATTTTCTTGCAGTACCATAARCCAATATTTTGTTCCTACTTTTTATTCTTTAAAATTCTTAAATAACTATAAGACACTTTGAGAAAAGAGAAAAAAAAAAGAAAGAAATATTTAATGAATTTTTAGTACTCCAGCACCTATAGCTGCTAAGAGGGCATAAGGATACACTTAAGTTGATCCAGTTGCAGGACTGGAAAAACTAAGTATTTTAATCCATTAAATTGTACTTTCCAAATTTGCACATTGATTCTGATAAGAAAAACAGACACAGTGCAATATCTCAGGAAAAGCATTCAGCAACTTGTGTGGATGTGTTTACTGTATCCAATTACATATGTCATTCCTCAGGAAAATCTCCAGTGTGAAAAGATTCCTGCTTAATATCCTGATGAATATTAGTAATACAATTTTGTTTCTATAGAGCTGCCTAACATACTTGTAGTAAAGAAAATGAGCAGCAAAATCTACCCAAAAGCTAAGTTCCTATCATGCAAACCTTACCAGTATGAGTGCACAGAAAAGCAGAAGGGTTACAAATTTCCATCTACTGCCTAGGCTGCCCTCAGTCTCAGAAGCAAGGTCAAACTTTTTGGCTTAAGCAGTTTTTTTGCACTCAATGAGGGTAGGCTGTGCATGCACACATGGCTCATTACTGCTGCTCAGCTCTTCAAGCCACCCTAACTCAGGAGCATCTTGCTGTGTTCATACCCTTGCCTACCTTCTGATTTTATTCTCATAAATAGGCATAGGTATAAACATTGCAAAGAACAGAACCCAGCAGCGTGGGCTTTTTCGGTAGGAACAAAATAGAACAGTGTTTGCTTCTCRTGGTCAAAACAGTAGTTCTTTTTCTTTTCCTTTTTTTTTTTTTTTTTAAATGCGTACACAAATCGCAGCTCTTAAGGATAGTGCTTTTCTAATTCATTCCCTTTTCCTCAAAGCCAGAGGTTTCAGAAATTGTCCATGAGTCTTTCTGTTTACATTCTATCGACATTTCTTTCTGTAATGGGGAAACTTTCTGCAGCAGTCTGAGAAATGAAATGTAGTTCAAAACCAGCCTCTGTTACAACATGTATATCTATTTCTATTCTCCAATTGCTAGCCAGAGTCCTAAATGGCCAAATGACTTCTCCATGGTCAAAGTCAGAAATTTGAAGTAAGAAAATCTGAGAACTGARCTGTATTCCTAAGCCTGCTTTTCACTTGGCAGCATATTTTCCTTTCAAATACAATTTAATTGTTGTGATAYTAGTATCAATAAAATAGCAAGAGAAAGAAATACAAAGAAACTATGGGATAGTAGAGGAACCAAATTGTAATATTATTTTTATGTTTTACAATYTTGAAACTAGCAGCAGCGGCAAACATGATTCAGGAATTCTTAGCCAAAATGATCCCCGCCTGAAACTGAATTCTGAACAACCTGTGTTTGATTAAGAAAATTCTTATCATGAGGAACTGGTTCTTACTTACATTTCATTACTGCCTTTACTTCATAGACAGGCGTGAGAATCAAGTAGCCACCAAAATTCTCAGGAAGTGGGTTAGAGGAGTCCCACACGCGTAAAGTATTGGAAAGTTTCACAGTCCGGTTTCTGCTCTTAGGAATTTTCCATTCTGCAATCTCTTTCAGGGTGTATATCTGGTCATCTTCACATTCATAGAATTTTCCTTCTTGCGAAAGGGGCAAAGTAAAGGAGTGGGACAGGTTATTTCTGACCACGCCACAGTTCACTGCCATTGTTCCATTGACCTCCTCCAGAGAGYTGAAGGTGATGTGCTCACCACGTTTGATGGTGAGGTTTGCCAATTTTATATCCTCAGTGCAGTAGAAAGATGGATGACCAAATCGTGTTGGCCCAATAGAGACTTTTCGTGTAATTTCTTCAATGCTGAGGTACGGAGTTTTATCAGCTACAACCTTATAAAGACCTAAAATGGAAAGGTTGAGTTATAAAAGGGGAAAAAAAAAAGTACAAAGCCGTGCCATAATTTATATTGTGAATGGTCATCAGAGCATATTAAATAATTTGTGGCTGATAATTTTATTGCTAGAAGTGTGACTCTATAAAGTCAAAACTGTGTGATACAGCATAAAATCAACTGTGTGATACAAAATGTGAATTGCTGGAATTAGCCCTTTCTACTCTGCAATGAAAAAAACTCTGACTTGTTTACATCCATGATAAAAAGAAAAAAAAAAAAAGTTAGATTCTTTGCTACTGCAAAAAAAAAAAAGGACAAATTATCTCAAATTCCTATCTGTCTTCTCAGGAAAGCAGCCTTAAAGAAATAAATGTAGACACAATATGAGGAAGAGTARTGCTAATATGATCAGTGAAATGCAAGATAAAGTTGTTCTCTAAAAATCTATCCTACCTGCACTTACACATGTACACTGGGTATTCCTAGACCAAATATGCTTAAAGAAATAGCACATGCAAGAAAAATAACACATATAGACAAGAATGAATRAAAGAACTTGATTTTAGCACAACTGATAGCCCAGACAAGCAGATGGAGTAATTCATAGTTTGGCCACAGGAGCAGGGTGACTCTCCCAAGACAGTTAAAGTGCTGAAGAACTGCAGTGTCAAAGATACATCTGGGCTTCCCTAGCCCCTAGAGACATTATTATTTCATGTTAATCATGCACCATGGAGCTGTCTCATTAAGAGTCCACCCAGCCAGAGGAATGTGTACATATCTGTATTTGTATGAGCGTTTCCACAGAGGAAGATGAAGTAGACAGTTTAGAGGACTAAACAGCGGGGCTTGGCAGAGCTGGATGATTAAGCTGTCTCCTTCCCAGGGCACAGTGGTGTGATTGCTGCCACCTGGAATTATATTGTAGCCTTCCTGCATGGTCATGGAGTCAGCCTCTCTTCCTAAGGAATATAACTGAATGCAGAGGTTATTCCTAGGCCAAGTTTGCAAGCCAGGGTGGTCACAAGCTACAGTGTCAAAGACAACCTCTTAATGGACATTCATGGTATTTTTTCCCTCCCTCCCTCCCTGAAAGCCAAATGGCCAGAAACCCCTGGGTGCTGCTGCTCCACATTTTTGCCTCCTACAGAGCRTAAGTACCTGAGGGGAGAATGTATGGAGGACGGGACCAAACTCTTCTCAGTGGTGGCCAGTGATAGGACATAGGGCAAGGGCTACAAGTTCCAACACTGAGGAAGAACTTCACTGTGGGAGTGACAGAGCCCTGGAACAGGCTGCCCAGGRAGGTTGTGGAGTCTCCTTCTCTGGAGAACTTCAAAGCCCGTCTGGATGCCGCCCTGTACCCCGTGCTCTGGATGTCCCTGCTGGAGCAAGGGGTTGGACTAGATGATCTCTAGAGGTCCCTTCCAACCTCAACCATTCTGTGACTCTGTGATAAAAGAGTACAGTATACTTCCCTTAACTGAGTGACTGCTCAACAAATTAGGTTAGGAAATTGCTGTGGTTAAAAATATAACCTCCAGACTGCTTCTTTTCTGTCAGACTGGTTCCTTTTCACCTGTACCACAGAAACACAACATTGTATCAACACAACCGAGGGGCCTACACACAGGGGCTTCTTCAACTGCGGCTTCACAGATTTATATTCCTAAAACCAAGTTGCATCAAACTATGCCTTCCACTATAACAACCATTTTTTTTCGTCACAGAATCACTGTGGTCCTAGATCCACTGCAACAGAAACTGCTGCATTCATGTCTTGCACCTTTGTTGCTAAAGGAGATACCGTTAAGATTTCGTGTGCTGAAGAGCTTTTAGCGGAACTTAGCACCAGGCTGGTCATGGTGGGTTCTAGGTATCCCACGAGACCACTTGTCATTGCGGTGACCAGCTCTGACCACACTCGTCAACAGCCTGAACAGTAACCACTTCTTTGATTTACTGCTGAAATAGTCACTAGTTGTACCTATGTAACTGCTTTCCACAGTTTAGTGCCTCACATGTCTTCATGATAATTAACTTATCCTATGGGAAATGAGAATGCTTGTGCAGATATATCCTCTACACATACGTCCTTATGGCAGCACTATGGAAAAGACTCCAGTTTTTATCTGGGTTGCAGCAAAGCTGCGTCCATGAATGTAACTACACAGGCACAACTTACTTAAATACCCATTTTATTCTCGCCAGTCTGCTTAACATTTCTGACAACTGTTTTTAGTATCATTTTGAGAAAGTAAGCTAGCTTCCCCAGACCTAATCATCAGAGCAGCCAATGCAGATCAAGACAAGCTTGGCTCATCAGCATTTACAAAATATTAATGACAACATCCTGATGATAAACCAAAGTGGTGGAAAGGAAAACATTCCCTGAACAATGTCCGAATGTCATGCTGGCAGTGCTGGAAGAAATGGCATAGGAAAACTCTTCATTAAAAATATGTGTTCAAAATATACACGAAGGGTCCCGAAAGCAAGAACTATTTTTACACATTTACCAGATAGAAGCATGCCTACTGCCCCTAGAAAACATCCAGAAGTTTGTTAAAAAGTCACATGAAAAAAACATTTGCAGTTGAGACTATTTGGGAATGCACAGGTATGAGAAACACTCCTTTCCTCTGGGAGTTTGACACTAGACTCTGGCTCTACTGATTTCCCTGGGACAAATGAGCTATTTGGAAGGCAGTGAAATCAGCAGCAAACTGATGAGCAGCCGCAACTGGAAAGCAGCCCTCATATGGAAGTGTAATCATCAGGTCCCACACAAAACTACACAACTGATGATCCTCTTAGACCCAGGCCATCTTTGTCAGCATGGGGAGCAGAAAATTCTTCCCCTCCCATTCCACTGCTTTTCTTCATTTCAGTAACAGAATGCTTGCACAGGCAACCAAAGAACCACGCGGCCCTGCAGAGTGAGCTTCTCTGTTGATGAGCATAGGAATAGGTGGCACCAAAGAGCCACCTGTTTTTGCTTATGGGTATGTAAAGTTCCATATGTTTCTCCCTCTGCAGATAAGAGGTGAATATGTAAAAAGTTACTCCGTCATGATGGGTGAAAGTTCCTGTGCTTCCTAACTAGCAATTGAAATCTGCCATGCGGTCTGCCCACAAATACCCTCCTTGAAGTTTTTATTTATTTTTCATGGGGAAATGCCTTTAAAAACTGTTTTCTGTAACTATTCTGAACCTCACAAAAGTCATTATGAATCAAATTACAAAATCAAATGATTTCCAAACCTAACATAATGAAKAATCGTCTGGACTAGGAAACATATGGTAAGTTTGAGATGCTTGAGTTTGGACATTTTGAGGTCAAACAAAAATATTTTTTTTTCTCTTTCATAAATCATAAAGTGAATGACTTAATTAAATTCACTTAGACTTTTCTGAGAGAGTTGGGTGGGCATTTGAGAACTAGATGTAGAGGGATAAAGTGAATCTGGAAAAAGTTCCATGTGGCATATTTAGAGTTGGCATTATTGCTCACGTAGATCTGCTTTCTAAACATAGTATGATCTGCAACCAAGGCTCATCATTGACCAGTGGTTTTGGGAAAAATATGGAGAGAGTCAGGAACAACTATGCACACATAATACTGACATAAATACACCTAGTAGCGTTTCAGTAGGTAAGGTAATATGATAATTAGTCTCAAAGCTAGCTTCCAGAAAAGGTTCTAAGCATTGATGTATATAAATGTAATGAAGAGAGGAGCGGGGGCTGAGATGTTGAGAAAAGTAATTTCTGTTGGTATGGAAAAGAAAAGAATCTCTGAGGATCACCCATTTAGTCCTATGGCAAAGCATTGTTCTGGCAAACACCTTTTCACAGAGTAACTTGTGGCTCTCATACTGCTTACATAGCTACAAAGTGTACCACCCTGTACTGTTATAGACTTCCCATTTTCAGTCTCAGTTAGAGTACTGAGGAAGAGGACTCTCCTTTTCATTCTCTTATTTTCTCCTTCCTGCCCCCACTCCCCTCCAAAATAAACAGCAGTAAGCATCACCTCGTAGTTTTCAAGGAAAAAAAAGCAGAAAAAAAGAACTTGTCCTACACTACTAGTTTCTGTAGTTAAAAAAAAAAAAAAATGAAAAAGTGAAAAAGCTCAGTTCCCAAACTCTTTGGAGCTGACTTGATTGCTGTTCTTCTTTTCTCTTATGCCCACTGCCCTCCCTCTTCCCTTTCCTCTGCTCCAGCATCATCCTCTTCCCATCCTCTCTCAAGGCTGACATCTTGCTATCACCACTATATGTCCTTTATCTTCTCCCCAGATTTTTTTTCTCCACTACCTTCCCAGTCAGTGTCCACCATGCTGATGTGAAGCTCAAAGGAAGAAAGGCAAATCTTTGGAGCCTTTGGCCCTCTCCAGCTCCTTACCATCCCTCCTTCACCATCCAAAAAGCAGCGTAGTAGACATCACCCTTGCCTTGACATTTTACTCTGCCAGCTGCAGGTGGGTTCCTTCAGGTTGACAGCATTTTAACTCACAGAAGAAACTTTCTATGGTCTAATAAAAATTCTGCTTGTGTGATGCATGTCTACAGACAGGTCTCCTGTCTTGTGGCTCATGAAAGCTGATAGCTCAAAGGGACAACAGTGCTCAGCTATATATTCGGGAGATCATGTAGTAATGAGCAGCAACAATTGTCATAGGTCTCAGAAAACAGAGAATCCAGCAAGGGTTTTGCAGAACAAGGATTATATAAAACAAAAAGAAATCATTTGTGCTAGTACACAGTTAAGGTGTATAAATTACCTGTTTCTGCAAACTTGCTAGTAGGGAAAATTGTGATTCAAAATTCTTTTAAATGCAGATATTGAAGTACTGAAGTAGGTAAAATAATAGTATTTCTTGTTTTTTTTTTTTTTTTTTTTTTTGGTCCAGTGTATGAACACACAAAGAATAGCCTGCACAGAAAGAATAGCCTGGCCCTCTGAAGCATGGAAAAGAACAAAAAAGAACAAATTATTAGAATGAGACTAAAATGAAATAACATAGATAGTGAATTTGCAGTTGCAGTGATTTCTCTAATTCAAAACCCAGATTAGGCCTTTATCTAGAATCTGATTTGCCAGAGCAGAAAAAAAAAGGAATTCTGTAGATTGCAAATATGTTCAAAAAGACAAAGAGAAAGGTTTGTTTAAAGCCAATGAGCCCAGTTCTTCTCTCACATAGATGTTATCCTAGTGTAACCTAAATAGAATTGTTGCTTATTTATGCCAGCATGCACATAGTGAAAGGATAAATCGGCCCATTTGATGGAATTGATAACTCACAATAAAGGAAATGGAAAATAACATTAAAACAAAAGATTTCTTTACATCAGCATTGGCAAGAGAACACTCTAAGTACAATGTAAATACAGTGCCAGAGTGCTACAGACACAATTTTTACTGAAGTCAGTCAGTGACAGTGTTAAAAAAGCCAACTTTGATTCCGTTCTGTGTTTTGTTCTAGAGAGGAAGCAAGCCAGCAGCAAGCTAGTATTATGTTTCACCCAGATCATAATTGCAAAAAAGTTATCAAAGTATTAATAAAGTTATTAAAGTTAACATAAATCAGCTTTAATAAAGAGATTAAGCTAAAAAAAAAATTCCCATACCCGAGGAGGGCAATTTTTCCTTGTAAAGAACAGTCAAGAGAAACAGAGACAATGGTGTTCCTTATTGGGCTGATAAAAAGTGATATTATTACTCTCTTCAGTGCTGCTCTTCAATACTAGCTATTGATAGGACAGTAATAATCAATTTTAGCAAACTGCACCCTGAGTTTATACTTCTGGTGAAATAAGTTAGTGTAGAAAGGAATACCCAAGTTTCTATAATACTAGTTGTGAAAGTTTGTAGGCATGCATGCAAACTGCAGTGCTTACACTGAATTTGAATATGTGCTTGATAGGACAAACTGTGAACCAGATCAGTTAAATGCCAACAAATCCAGAATCATCAAGGTGAAGCATTTGAAATGACAAGTCACTCTCTCCTAAAATTCAGGAGATTCAACATTAATAAATGTAGGATTACTATTATCACTCAATTACATTGGATGTTTTAGGATTCTAGTGTTCAAACTCCTGCCAATCAAGGGTTTGAATATAACCTCCAATAGTGATGGAATAAATTTTAATAATAGCAAAGAAGCTTAGAATTCCAGAAAAATGCAAAGTATATAGAGAGTTCACAAAATAGCAGTCCTTTAATATCTCTAGATAGCCACAAATAATTAAAATGGTTTTGATTGTGACACCTGAGCCCTATCAGTGCTTGAAAATGGCACTTATTCTAAAAGAAAAACCTTTTTAATAAATGGTCATACAAATGTTTCTGATTTACAGAATAAGGGAACGTGAAAGTAAAGTGAAGATCTGCTGGGAAACTGGGAAAATGATGCATAGGATTACTTCAGGGATAAATTTGTATTTTGAAGATGGAAAATGAAGGCATAACATAAGTAGTTTTCCTGTGGAATTCAGATGAAATTGTGAACTCCTATGTGTTTTTACATAGTGCAAAAACATGTGTTTTTATTTGGGTCTAGAAGTAGATCTTGCCTTCCTGTGCAAAAATGCATGTAAATGCATGTAACAGTTTGGATACTGGCATAATCTAAGCAATATATATGCACATGTCCTCATATTTATAGCAGTATATTAGAAGAACACCAATGACCTTATGAAGTCAAGCAGTTATGCCAAGGTACATGTCAAACATTAGCAGATATCTATATTATGCTTCCCTATGAAGACTTAATATAGCCTCCTATATGCACCCATTGCAATACAGTATTAATTAAATCTTTATGAGCTACTTTTTTTTTCTATATTAGTGCTGCCTTAGTGCACTATCTAGACTGTGGTTTGGGACTGAATCAGAGTGAGGTAGTGAAAACCCTTGTCATCTTTCAGATCCCCATCTCATTTGTTGCAGAAGGTGCAGCAGAAGTGGGCAGCAAGTGTGACATGGACTTGCAGGCAAATAATGATCTGGGAGTTCTCCACTATTTCCTACAGATCTTGACTGTCTCCCTTGCACAGATAACCTTTCTCTGACAGATGCCATCTTCTGAATATCTGAATATTTTTCTAGCATTACTATTACTGCTACTTACTTTCCTATGTCTGCATGTAATTTACTGTGTAAAAAAAAAAAAAAAAAAAAAAAAAGCACATCCCTCTCACCATGAAATCCCATAATTTGGCATCCTGCAAACTGCCTCAGGGACTGCAGAGGCATGACTTGCACCCTTTCCCTGCATAGCCCATCTGTGAGCATCTCACTGCTTCCCTTGGAGCCGCCATCCTGCCCAGGTGCCATCCTCAAGCCCTAGCTTCCCTCAGCTCCAGCCTTCTCACCTGGAGGATCCAGGACTCTCTTCAGCTCTCCTAGCACAGGAAATCCTGTACATATCTATTCTTAGGGGGGTTATAGTCTCCCTGGAATGCAAATTCCCAGCTTTGCTTCCATTTCCAGTCCCATCTCTATGTATGTCAAGGCTTTATCCTTCTTCCCTGCTCCCAAATCCAAGTCAAATCTTAACAATTTTCTAACCTCCCATCACATTCCTCCCATCCTCAACATACGCGCGCACACACACACACGCACACACGCACACACACACACACACAGACTCCAGTGCTTCCCCCTCTGCAATTCAGTCACTTTCCTTTTTAAAACATACTGGGCCCTAATCACAGAAGAGTTCAGATGAAAGCAGAATTGAAAAATAAAATGAATTACATGTATGAGTTGCCAAAAATGCAGTTTTTGGCCAGTTCTCCCTAACAAGGCCACGTGAACAGAGGAAGACATGTCTTAAATATCAAGTCAATACCAGAGGCCAAATTTCAGGTCCAGTCTCCAAATAATGACCATCTTGGGACTTCTCTGCAGAATAACCTGGGATTTTTACAGCAGAAGAAAAACTCCAAAATATATGCTTTCCCCTAATCTTGTTCCCAGGCATGGACCAGCCACTTTGGCCATTTGAAATAAAATTTAAAATTTAAAATTTAAAATTTAAAATTTAAAATTTAAAATAAAAACAAAATATAATTAAGTACTTAAAATATTTTACATTCAGAACAGTAAAGTAATAACGCATCAATATTAAATAACTTAGAGTTTGAGCACCCAACAAGTAAAACTTCAGCTCGAAGTTCACCAAAGTCTCCACTAACTGAAAAGATGCTTTTATGGCTCTCAAATTTAAGTTCTGAAGTGCAGAAAACATTACTACTTAAAATTTTAACAATCATAAGTTCTATCCAGGCAGGAAAGAGAACCATAAGAAAGCCGAAATTTAAAAATGAATTGTGTCTCGTGCAATCCAGTAAAATTACGTCCTTGACAGTTGAGCTGTAAGCTCAGACAAATATCATTTGAGACAGCAAATCAATAAAATGAACAAAGGTGATTAATCAGGGTTATAATTCCTCAGAAACATGTATTCATGAAATACAATACCAGGAAAATTCAGTGGTAATTCCACTTTGGCTGAAATCTGGCTGTCTTCATTATTCTCACAGATACTTGCTATGAGCTTATTAATTTTGAATCCAATAACTTTAATCACTTCTCCTGTTGACAGGCAGCATTCATTTCCAAACATTTCATAGATGGAGCCTGCAAAGAAATACAAAAGGAGAGAAAAGTGATATTCAGCTTACCCCAAACTTTTAAGAATCTTTGTCTCTTTGAATGAAAGCAAAAATACTTTTAAAAAGCTGTATGAAATATTCTTCAGTAAATAAACTGATTTTCGGTTTCCTCCTTACTGGCACAAGCAAATCTATCTTGCGACTTCAGTGATCTCTAACTTAGCCATCTATACATACTGTTCTTAGATACGTGTCTCCATACTGGCATAAGGAGCATTTCAGACATTACTTTGGAAGAGAACAACTCAGAGCATGAAACTGCCTGGGTCACCAAGGGCAGCCTCAGGAAAGCACTAGGCAATAGGATGAGGCAGGAAAGGTTCCTCGGAACAGCTCAAGGCATCGCATATCCTAATGAAAACAGCATATTGCAACAAAAGATAAAAAGCACGGACCTTATGAGATGCCTTTAAGGAGATCAAAAATGTCAAAATGCAATCAAGATTTGAAATTTCTACAGCAACAGGAAACCTCAAGAATGCACAAGAAATGCGAATGCTGATGACTTCTCAGCGGTAATCCTAGGAAGTGGCCCCTGCCCCACACTGTGTCAGAAGAAAGCTCTCCTAGAAACTGCTGGTTCTGCCCTCACCAAAAAAAGTTCCTCTGTTGTCTGCAAGGTTCAGAAGTTTAATTTTTGAGTACATGAGCAAGGCAACCGAATCATTTCAAAAACTTCCCCAATGAGACCTGGGACGCCAGCTCACCCTACCAAGTACTGTCCTTTTTTTCTGGTCTAGCTGTAGCCAATTGTCTCTGCAGTTTCAGAGAAGGAAGGAAAAATAAATAAATAAATGATAATAAAAYGAAATCAAAACAAAAGCCAAGTTATGCAGAAGAAGGAAAATTCTCTCTGGCCTCTTGCAGGAGATTAGCAAAAGCTTTGAGGAATGGGATTAATTAATTATATATAAGGAGAGTGCAGCAAACACATGAGGATTAAGTCTTCTTTCAATTCTATTTGTAGATAGCACTAAATCGAACACAGAAAGCCTCTCATCCTAAATGTTAACTTTAATKCCAGCATCAGTTCTTCTGATTTTGTGCAGTTCCTTCCATGAACTTATTAATCTCTTTCTGAGACAATTTGAAAGTATTCTGCTTGGAATCTCAGTCCAAAACTTATTTCCTTCGTGGTAAGAAACCTTTTTCTTGTTTCCACTGTTAACTTTTAGCTATGTATATTTGTTCATTCTACTACTAATGTTCAACTGCTTGAATATATTTTTCTTTTCTCATTTTCATTTCTCCCTCCCCCAGACTTTTTAAAAGGCTAATTTTGTCCCTTCTCTAATTGCATTTTTAAATATGTATAAATACCTGAGGGTAGAATGTAAAGAAGATGGGGCCAAACTCTACTCAGTGGTGGYCAGTGWYAGGACAAGGGGTATTGGATGTAAGTTGCAACACAGGCAGTTCCACCTGCATGTGAGGGAGAACTTCTTCACTGCGAGGGTGACAGAGCCCTGGAACGGGCTGCCCAGGGAGGTTTCGGAGTCTCCTTCTTTGGAAATCTTCCAAACCCACCTGGATGCCACCCTACATGCTCTGAGTAACCCTGCTTGATCAGGGCGGTTGGATTGGATGTTCTCTAGAGGTCCCTTCCAACCTCAGTCATTCTGTTATTCTGTGATTTTTGACAAAAGCCTAAAAGAAGCAGGTTCTCTTCATTTCATCTTTGGATGAATTCATTTTYCCTTCCTTTTGTTCTAGTAGGCCTTTCTTGCATCTTCCTCAAAGCCTCAGTGGAAGATCACACAGGCAACAGGTATGTGTCAAGATAGGAAGTAGAGTACCATTTACAATGAGGAATTTGCCAAGTTTATTCTGTTGTGGAAAAATGTTTAGGCAATCTTTTTGTTGCCTCTGGATTTCTCTTGCAATTGAGATGGGCACCATAAATCCTCTGAGGAAGACACGTACTGATAAAGCTTTCACCACAATTCAGTGGGATCCTAGGCAAAAAGTCATGTGGCAGATGCTTTTGGCAGGCTGAAGGTTGCAGCATCAACCTTCAAGTTTCCCTATTATGACTTCCAGATGGGACCAAGAGAATTAGTGAACTTGGACCCTGAAGTACCCCAGTGGGCTAGTGACTCACACATCAGCATGATGTTTAGCACTGAGATGTCCTGCRTGCCCCCATAATCTAACAACACTCAAGTAAAAGAACATATTGCTCATGCAGCCTTTCAGCTGTTACTAAGCAGAAAACCAGGAGAGCTACTAAACCTTAACTAATAAAAGAACAATCTGTTTTTCTTACTGTAAGTACACTACATAGTGGTTTGCTCTCTCTTTAGTCCCTGCACATTGACTAACTCAGCCATCTTCACTGGATACTGCTGCAGCTCCCATCAACAGCCTGGCTGCTGCTCTAGTAAACACATGAGGAATTATTGTGGTTCTCATGGCTTTGGTCGAGCTCCATAGGATATTTTATGACGGTCTGTAAAGTGTGTGTGCAATAGTTACTTCATGTTAGAGTGAGGGAGGACTGAGCAGCTGTGAAGAGGGTAATAYTGCTTTGTGCTGAAGTACCTCTCTYTTCACACCAGGCACAGCACAGAGATCACAGCTAACTGTGGTATTAAATTAGACAGAGGGAATCTCAGAGGACCTAGTATGATGGACTCTGCATTTTAGAAACATGGAAAGATGAGCAAAGCTTTCCAGTATTCTTGCCCCCTGTATGAATATTTGCAAAAATGTATTCAAATAGTTCATTGCTTCTTGAATCTCCTCCCTCTCTTTTTTTTTTTTTTTTTTTTTTTTTTTTTGTTTTTTTTTTTGTTTTCATTGCAAATTTACAGCTGGCTTCTCCAGATTGCCTCATTTGAAAATAGAGCCCTAGAAACCATTTACTACCCAAAAGTAACTACCTTGACTAATTACAGGCTCGAGGCACGTTTGCTTTCATCTTTGCTAGACAGTCGTTTGCAAATCTTACACTCGATCCAGCAGAGACCTGCTGTGCATCTACATGTGAGGCAGTGCTGATCCATAAGAACACAGAGATTCAGGCTTCGGRTGGCCTCACTGGCTTTGAGTAACTTTCAAATACAGCAGTAATGTGAGTAGAAACATATTATTGAAAATGTAACCACTACTTGGGTCGGTATCTGCAGCAGAGTGGCACCATGAAGAAATAAAAACGAGAGTCAGAAGAKGGCCTTTTTTCTGATTGTGGTTGGTTCTGAAGGACTTACTACTTTCATCTGATTTACTTTTCCTCAGGAACAATAGTTTAACTGTAAATTGTACCACACAGAGTTTGAGAAGTCCTATGCTCCACCACAAAATAGAAAGTGTAAGTAGAGCTAGCAAAAAAAAAAAAAAAAAAAAAAAAAAAAAAAAAAAAGTCAGTTTTTGACAGGTCCAGGACTAAAGAGTCAATCAGACAGTATCCATAAAAAGAGGCTAGCTTTGCCAAACACTCAAAAATAGATGACTGAACCATCTCAAAATTATTCTGTGACAAAGAAATTAGAATTTGCAAAATGCAAGAAATATATACCTAAAATGATCTACAGAGGATGAATATATACTTAAAATGATCTATAGAGGKTTTGGCACTGTAGAAATGGCAAAGAATCTAAAACACTGCAAGAAAAGGGTGAAATACACAAGAAAAGAGAAATCTGCACTCATAAAAGAGATAAAGTACCTGAGGCAGATAAGCATATGGAATTCAAGCTGGAGTCTACAAAAAGCATTACATGGAGCTGCAGGCTCTGTTGCAAACATTAAGGGCCAAGATACTGCATTCAGAAAAAGATGTATTATAAATGCCAAACTACAAGTCACTAAAAAAATGTGCACCGAATAGACAGCCAGGGCTCTTGCAGCACTCCAAATCTCAGAGTCTTTATTAAGAACAAAACATAACATTGCTGCAGAAATCAAATGTTTCATGCATCTAAAAGCATTTCTAGGGAAAAAAAAAAGTGATATTGAAATTAAAACTTAAAAAGTCAAAGTTTGAATAAGAAAAAATCAAGAAGAGATGAGTGTCCTACCATTCAGGAAATACACTGACAGTGGGTAGAAGCAAAGATATTGCTTTGTACTAATTCAAGAAAAGAGAATATGTTTTTTAATCTAAAAAGGAAAAAGAAATAAAAGCCTTATTTTTGGCCTTATCAGGAAGCGAAAGGGAATTAAGCAGTTAGGAAGTATGTTTTGAGTCTCCTAAGGGATAGAAAAGCTCTTAACAGAACAGAAGTGGAGAGTGCCCAAGTATCAGGATTTATCGTCAGAAGAAAATACCTTTCATTCTAAAACACAGCCCAGAAGAGGAACTAGTTAGACAGCTTGTAGAAACACAGAGTAACTGCTACATTTTCCATCAATTAGCAAAGTCAAAGACCAACCAAAAACACAACTTATCTTTAGCAATGCTTATATATATGACCAGATAGATAGGTAGATGTATATGTATGCATCTACGTTAATAAGTATATGTCTATCAACATATATGCATGTCATGTCAACCCAATTAAAATGGGTTCACGGGCCTTAATTCAAGGTCTCTCAAGGTCTTTCCTCCTTTATCAGATTCATTGCAAACAGACCAAGAGGTAGAAAGTTTAGAAGGGTCAGAGGTTGGGAGGAGGATGCTTAACAGTCCGAGAAGATGATTGCATAAACCTCATTTCTAATGATAGATTTTTTTTTTTTTTTAAAGCAACTGCAAGCCATTAAAGATCAGATTCATTTTTGGAAGGTGCAATTGTACATATAGTATTGATTGTAATTACACATTTGTCTGCAATTAGATTGCCTTAGCCCTGATTTCAGACGTTGGTTGGCAGTTTGCCTGGAATAGTACAATGAAGATTACATTCAGACAAGAAAACCGTTACCTGTGTGATTTGTCATCCAGGCATTTGCAGCAAATATTGTGCTGTTAAAAGAGAGGGAGGGAAACTATATGGTTTTCAAGAAGGACAATAAAAATCCTCTTTCCATTAAAAGCCAGAATAATTAGTCTTAAAACGTATTGAACATACCTGCTGTGCAACAGTGTAAATCTGAAATATTTTACTTCAGCTCTGTGATGTGAACCCCCACATACAATATATTTAAAAACAAAATAAAAATTAAAATGGTTCTTTTAGAGCACTTAGTTCTTGTTGCACATAAATTCCCAGTGTTTTTCCCATTTAAGCCACAAAGAAAATGTAAGATGCACTGAAAATGTAAATCCAGTAACCTTAAGGATTGAGTGTTTTTGATTTGAGAAAGATGTATGAAACATAATGCAAAAGCAAAACAAAACAAAACAAACTCTCATTTCTTGCAAAACCTAGAATAAAGCATCATATTTATGGTGATCAAACAATGCCCCTGAAGGCTGTAATTAAAGAGCTTGTTGCCTCTGAAATCACCTTTCTTGGATTGCTATTTTGTTGAATAAAAAACACATTTATGTCCTTTTACAAGCTCATCTCTAGTTTGACAATCCATATTAGCAACTGCTGTGATCACATCAAAGCAACCATAACAATCAGTTCAGTATCTTTTTCCTCCATCTTTCCTAAAATGTTAAGCTTTTACAACACTCTCATCCTTATTATAAGCTCTTCTTTATTTGATTTATTTCTCATTATAGATACAAGAAGGGTCTTTTTCTAATGAAAAACAACAATATGAATTATAAATACAGTGAATGCCCAAGATGGATCATATCATTCTTCATGTGAAATACCATATGAGATACCACTGAAATAAATATTTTATAATACACTGTAGAATAGCAAACAAAATTGTATAATTTTATAAATATTACAAAAGCACTTAAAGCATTTTTGTTATATTTATAAGTGAGAAAAAGTAAATATTGTCTCTTCTTTTCCTCATAGCTGTGTTTAGTGACTGCATTAAGAGTGAACATTTTGCTGATGACAATAGGAAGCAAGGCTCAAAATTAGGTCCATGACTAAATAGTAGTAATATATCACTCCTACCTAGCTCCCTTTGCTCACACAGCTCTAGGCACTTTTGCAAGGAGAGCTAGGCAGAGAGATGCAATGAAGACAAAAGACCTGGCAAGGGTCATGCAAAGGATCATTCAGCAGAGCTGGAATTGAATCCAGACTGGCTGACTCCCAGTCTAATAGTCTCTCTGCTACAGGGTGCAATACCCCCGATTCTTTTCTTCTCCTAACAAAGACCAACTTTTTCTCCTAACAAAACCAAATGGCTTTGCAGGCCAAGCTCTAGGCATTGACTCCCTAGCCCTACGAGTTTGAATTCTTGAAGGAAAAATATCTGCCTTTTATCTCTCCGTGGTACCCACTGAATTCGTTGCAGTTGGCAGGCTGAGAAGTCTTTGAAAGACAATCCAAAGAAGTAGGAACCCGGCTGCTTTGCGAGCAGATGAAAGATGCCTCGACAAGTTTTGAAAGAGGAGAACTTTGTCCCAATGTCCTTTTCTAAATACTCCTTTCTCCACTATTATGTTGTCATCGGTTGCCCATATGGGTGCTGTCTTCCCAGATCAGAGGTGACTACATTTCAGTAGCTGGTGAGATGGTTCTGCTTTCATGAAGAGGCATGACCCCCTGGAGTATTCAGTCACTCAGAATTACAATAGTCTGCTTCTGCTACAACACAGTTCAGCTGAAACCAGAGTTGTATTAAAGCTGCTGCAGGCTCTCAAAGTAATACGAAGGGCATAATGTACCTATAATTATTGTCATTAAAAGAGATATCATTCTTTATAGGCATTATTTAGGGGTAAGAGAACTGTTCAGAGTTTGCGCTCTTTATCAAGAAATAAATCTATGTCAAAGTTGTGGGTAGTAGAGTCTTGCTTACCTCTATCAGTAAGTACGATTATTCTATGGTTAAACAGTGAATTTCTGACATTGAGAAGGTACTTTTTCTTTTCTTTTCTCTCTCTTTTTTTTTTTTTTTTTTTTTTCGCTCCATCTCTTGAGAACTGAAGATGATAATCTGCATCCTGGACTTTCCACACCACAACAAGCTAACATTGTGGGCTGGGCGGATAAAAAAAGGCTGAAAATCATATTTGTAAAGACAGGCAAAGCATGAAGCACACCTCCAGCTTCTCTCTCCAATCCTAGACTGTAAGAATGGCTACAAAGAATATGAACTAGCTGTATGTTTTTTATCTGCCACTTCCTAGCTCCCCTGTGTCCCCAGGATGCTCCAGAAGTCCAGGGCTAGCACTAGTCTCAGGTAGAGTACATTGCTAGAGTAAATCACCTGCCAAGCAGTAGAACTGCTTGCTGGGCTGTGTGCTAGGGCTTCATTCGGTAACATATGCCTAAGTAAGAAGAAGCTGCMGGTTTGATGAGTCTGGGGCGCAAATCCACCAAGAAGGTTTGGTGCTGAGTTGCCGTGGAGGAAAACACCCTTTGAACAGCTGTTCAAAGAGCATCTCACCTTGCTCATATCTAATTGGCTGCAGAGGTTCCGATTTTTGCCAGCACAAAACCATCAAAAATAAAGGCTGAAGATTTATCTTTTGCCATATAAAGTCAAACTTTAAATGTCAAATACTTTAAGCAATTTCAATCATAATGGAATTTAAAAAAAAAAAGAGAAACCCTTCTGTGATTTCTGATTTATTTCTTTCCTGATGCGTTTATGGCTTTTTTCTTTTTTATGATTCTCATCTATTCAGAGGGCTCATGCTCTGTGTGTGGCAGTGCAGCTATTGTTCATGCAACACTCACTATAATGGAAAGAGCAAGTGAAACCACAGCTCCAAATGCAACATCTTTGACCTTTTGTTGGTTCTACACTCACAAGCTGGAATTACTGCAGTAATGAGGAGAATGCTGAAAGCTGCTTTTGAGCAGCATTAACCACTGCTGTTTTAACTGTCCATGATTTTTTTAGTCTTACTTATTTTCTTTGCAGCACTAATTACTTAAGGTATGTTTATTCATGGCATTTAACTATATGTTTAACTGCAAAAGTGTGCTTTGTTGTACTCGCATTAAGAAAGCTGCTTACATTAAGTAGCATCGACTAGAGCACAGAGCACTTTACAGTTTGGAAACATACTTAAGCATCATCCTCCTCCGAGAGATGACAGACCCATTGACCCATCAACATCAGTGCAATGGAGCTGATGAGAAACAGCTAGCAGAGAATAATTTTTTCTCATGCATAGATCACCAGTCATTTGGGAAAACAAAATAAAAGCACAAAAGCCTTGTAATTTGGCAAAGTGGTTGTGGACCAACACATCRTGAGATATTTATGCCAGGATCTTCCCTCCTCTCTAACTTTCTATGTATGCCTCCTTCCCTCCAAAGAGCTTGCTGTTTCTGGGTTTGTGAGAGTCATCAGCATTTTTAAAGGACGCACATTTACAGGGCTCCTGTAAAGAGGGCTCCTGCAGACCCCATTCTGCAGGACCTCTTACCTTCAGGTCCACGTGCAAGAAGAAGCAGGGGAGTGCTCTCCACTACAGTGAACCAGAACATTAAGGGCAGCTTCAACAAATCAAGGCAGGCCAATATCTGCTTCATGAAACATGCCAGGCAATTTGTCTGTTCCACCCATGCCCTACACCATCTGCAGAAAGGCCTTGAGCTGAATGTTGCTGAAAGAAAATGCCCCCAAGGAGAAACTCAAAAGAGCTCCCCCCYGAGTACCAGCTGCAGAGGGTCACATTTTCCCACTGTATATGGATGAGTCATCCCACTGAGGACAGTGGTGTGAATAAAATGAGCAATATTTGATCCATAAAAGCCAGATTTTGTTCTCATATTGCATTCACTAAAAGGCACTTTCCTTCTTTTTCGGAATAAAACATRCTCTAGAAGCAGCTTGAGCAAGTACAGGAGAGTTTCAGCAGCACATTTTCATAGAGATAAAATTTACTAGCATGCTCTGACTACCAACCACTGAAGAGAAGTCACACAATCTGTTACTCTCGCTGCACCTTGGAATCTTGCTCTGCTGAATCAAGAGGAAGGGATGTAATAATGTTCATTAAAAAAAAAAGAAAGTTCATTTTCACAGACAAATTTAGCTTCTGTATCTGTAAAAAATGGGTCAAATTAGCAAGTGCAAACACTGTACCTCAAGTTCCTACTTTTTTCATGTACAATTATCTTTCTGACTTTCACTCAGATGATACTCCTCCAGTAAAGGCAGAGGTTTTTTGTACTGATCTTCCATCTCTAAAATATACAGTCCTAATTGTCTTCATCAAAGCTATTAAATGCCATTCTTGCTTTAGCTCATGTTTAAATTATATTTTTTAAAGAAAAAAGCAYCTTTGATAGCCAAGAAGAGGCATCTTGCTTATTTAAGTCAGACTTCAGAAATTTCTCTTTTTCATTGACTCACCGGCTCTTCACACTGCTAGAGAAAGTGGGATTTGTTCCCTCTAGATTGCCTTGAAATTGGTAAAAAAAGGTATAATAATTTCCTAACTGCTAGCRTTGTGTGTGATTTCTTGTCTAAATTAGAACTTGAGCAGCTGAGGCTTGACATAAACATCTTCTTCTTTTATTTAGTTTGCCTAGCTGCTGCTATAGGATTAACAGGACTTTTCGTAATTGGTTCCAGGGCGTTGCTGATGGCCAGCTGAATCATCCCTGCCTGGAAAGGCTCAAAGAAGCTCATTCTGGAAAGGTGCTGTTTCCCAGTATCGGATGCAGAAAGGGTGAAACTGAAACTGTGGAGACAGCAGGCAGGCAGGCATTTGCAGCGAGTGAAGGAAAACCAAGAGGAACCATGAGCCCAAGCATGTTCATGTGCTTTACAGTTCACCTAAGAGAGGTTYTAAATGGAATTATTTGCATTCGTCAAAGAGACAGAGCATCCCCAAGTGCTTTGTTTAGCATTGCCTCTATGTGCAGCTGTCAGTGTACCCAACTACCAGCCAGAGACAGCATCTGCACCAGGCAATACYGAGCACCTTTAACTCTAGGCAGTGTCAAGCATCTCTAACTCTAGCTCTGTAAGGATGCAGCTCAGAGGACATTAACTGTGGATGTATGTGTGAATCTGCTGTTATCTTTTCCCACCCCTTTTCTCCCAGCACGGAGAGAACTGGTTCTTTCCAGGTCCCTCAGAGAGGGAACCCAGAGAGCAGCACTACTTTTACAGCCTGCTTCTTCACTGAACTCCCAATCTCCAGTGCTGGTGCTTGCCAGCTTAAAAAGTCCTTCTGCCCCTAAAAAAAGTGGACTGCATAAAGCTTCCTGACCAGACTCACAGGTCAGCGGTAAAGAGGAGCCATTCTGGCACTGGGGCTTGCACAACACACAYGCTGCTTTTGAACAGCTCAACTGCACCGAGGAGCTACTTTGTACTGCGGCAAATCCCAGTTCTTGGGGTCCTAATCCCATCATTGATGTGTACATCTCACTTCTGGGGAATAAAACAAGGCAATGTGGGATCTATAGCTAGGCAGAGCGAAAGTGGCAAGGTCTCACACAGAGGATATGGCCAGTGACAGAAACACCAACAGAGTAGTTGCCTTGATCAGCTGCACATTTTTCACAATTAAAGTTTGGCACTTTTTACTATCCTACCACTGGTTAAATTAAGCCTGCAGAATATTAAATTCAATTACCCATAGAATAAATATATCAGTATTAAAACAGACGTAATTTTTGCAACATAAGATGAAAGCCCGAACTTGCACGCTATCGGCAAAAAACAGTGGCGATATAGTACTCAGCTCACTAAGCATCAATATTTACTAAATTATTCAAAGAAAGGCATTCAATCAATCAAATCAGTTTCCAATGGAGTTTGAGGAGTTTAATTTTCTAATAACATATTTTAATGAACTATTAAGTTGTCTTGTACTTCAGCCTGTACCGTAGTTCCTCTCTAATCAGTGCTGATTACCAAGACATTTGTATCTGGCAAACTTGCTTTCATTTTATAATCAGGCTTTCTGTTTCCTTCAGTGATCCAGCTACCCAGCTTCTGCATCAATGAATGTTGTGACAAAAAAAAGGTGAAATGCACAGCCTGAAACAACTGCCTGGAGTGACATCCCTGGGCTTGGCAGAACCACCCTTTCCTTTCACTCGTCCTCCTGCTTCCCAACAGGGGAYAAAGCCAATTTCTCCACTTCTCTTTGACCCTCAGAGTGTGATGTGATGAAAGAAAAATTCTTTAAAAGGACTCAAGGCTATTACTGTAAAGCCCCAACATGTTCATTTTAAAGAGATAAGGCATGTAAGGCAACTGCTATTTTTGCTTTCAGTCTTGTGCATCAAGTCACAAACAGTTGTAGACAGTGACTCYAGGCTGGAGCTCTGCCTATGTGGCCGCATGCTAGTGGAGCAAATGGGTCTGTGAACATGGGACGTACCCATGCTCCTCAGACCTTGGCTATKGAACCTGAGGCAAACTGGGTAGCACTTCACCTCAAAGCTCAGGCACAGCATGAAAAATGCTGTGATTTCACAGCTGCTATCATCTCAAGGAAAGCAGGCCTTGTGTTTCAAGCCATGAACACAGGAAAGGACTGTTCCTCAGAGAGGTGGCTAGATCTCAGACTTTATCACCAGTTCAATCACCCTTAGCCTCTCTAGTATAAAATACTTTGAAATGAAACAGGGTCTATATAGTCTAGTCTAATGCTTTYATTTGGCAGCTACAGTTAAATGTATCATAACCTTTTTGACAATAGCAGAAACATAAGTTTGTATAGGCCAACAGAGAAATTATTGGTGGAATGGATGCAAAACAGCACACATTTCCAACTTATTTTCCACCAGGGCAAGCAAATCCCCACTCTCAGCGTGGAGCCTAACTGGGCAGCTTCTAATGGACATCCCTACAGAGAAAAAAATGCAACGATCCTTATGAAGTTCCATGGCATTATGCTCTCCTTGTGCTTCAAGAGCTAATGAAATTCTCTCAAGAGCAGGGAGACTAATTTGCAAGTCATATATTTGCAGAAACATTTAGAACTAAAAGCAGTTTAAACAAAATGTTGCTTCCAGACTGATTAAAGGAAGGTTCATCACATCATTGTGCCTCATAAGACTACAGTAAGATAGATACAGTAAGAAGACCACAATCTTCATCGGTTTGTTGCTACAGCTTTGATTTGACAGCTCTATTGATTTAGAAGTTATTTGTTTATTCCATTTGCCACTATGTAGCCAATCAATCTGACATTAAGAGACTCCATGATTTTACTGGGGTGTGGAGAGGAAAACACACGTAAAAATCCCTATGTGAAGGTTCTCATTATTTTACATTTTTACCCTTAGAAGCTTATTCCTTGCCTGTGATTGATCAAACTCAGCACTGTAATACCATAAAAATATCATTCTTCCCTTGCTATCTGCATGTTCTACTAAGAATCCTCTGAAATCCAGCTGCATAAAACAGATAATTCAAACAGGAATCAGCTATCCAGACTGACTCCATAGCAGGCTGGCAGCTAAAGAAATCAGTGCACAAATGCTCTGATTTGATCCCTACAATCACAGCAATAAACCCACGTTCCCTGTCAATAGACCTGCCATTATCCCCCATGTCATTGCTGGTATATGGACTGTGATAAGAGAAATCCAAAAGGTTGTTAAGGTGAGAAAAAAAAACCAAAAAAACTGTTGAAGGAAGGACTAAAGGAAGGTTGTCCTAATGGAAATTCAACCTGTACAAAGTGGTGCRCTCTCCCACTTAGCAATATAACAGGAGTTACTTCTCACTCTCTCCGAAGTGCTACACTCCCTTCAAGATAGGCAACATAAATCATAACGCAATCACAGAACGCTGTGTTCGCTCCTGCTGGAAGGAGTGAAGGGAGGCAAAGCGCCCAGAACAGATCCTCCTCAGCCTGACAGCCCATGGGGAGCGAGAGAAAGGCCCAAGTTGTAGCCCTAGATCCTGCAAACGTTTCAGGCAGAGAGCAACTCAAACTTGCACTATAGCAAAGAGGAGGAGAGCGGAAACAGCACTTGTCTATTAGTGAACATCACTCTAAGTACCTAACGATGTGCCTTTTGTTAGAGGAGGGAGCCAAGGAGCTCTTCCCTATCAGTGACTTGCTCACAGTACAAGCAAGAAATATCCAGAGACATTTTAACATTGCATGTAGCTTGCTGTTTGAAAAGTGTGAAAGTAAAATAGAGCAGAAACCTCTGGAGCAGAGGGCAAAAGAGTTGGTGCTGTCAAAGATTTAAGAATCAACAGAGCTCCACAAGGGGCCTAGCTTTCAGTGCAAACATTTCTGGGTCCGCATGGCACACTACAACCCCTTCAAAGGCTGCAGGGCACTTTTACAACAGGCAGCTCTCAGCAATAGCCCTTTTCTCACAGAGGAAATGAGAAGAGGCTGTCACACAATGCGCCATATCCTTCGCTGGTGCCTCACCTGCGTTCTTGATCTCCACTGCAACATGTGCCCACGCAGTAAACTGAAGTACATATTGCAATGCTCCCACTCCCAAGACAAAGCTTCATTGCCCATTAGCAGCAGGATACAAACTGAAGTGACCCTGGATATGCAACCTGCTAAAAGCTGGGCTAACATGAATTTCTGAAGGCATTTTGTTTTCATGTGTATATCCATACACAACTTATATTGCATGCGTGTGTGGAAAGAGACAAATGTGGTGCTACTCCAGCTCCAGGAAGTTTTCTTCTCGCATTTTGGTGAAATAAATTCTATTCTTCCTCACTTTTGGAGTAATCTTCTTATCAAGATTTTAATTTATTTTATGTCAAAATCAAGTTCTTGGCACTTTTAAAAATGAAAAATACGAGCAAGCCACATTTCAAAATGAGGAATGGGCAGAAAATCATATTTTCAGAAGTCTGTGATAATTTTGGTCTGGTTTGTTTCCCAGAATGCCATTTTGTACATCAGCAAGATTCATAAGTCCTGGGCGCTTTTTAAAGTGGCTAGGACAAGCAGTGGGCAGAAAATGGACAACACACTATTGTATGATAGCAGCCTAGATTTCYTGTCATTGTCTTTTTCCCTTCCCTCCCAAGGGGAACTCTTTTTGTGGGTGCTGAAGGGAAAGAATCCACCCACCCCAACCACAGGTAAGCTCAGAGGTTGCAGCTCACATTTTCCATGGTCACAACTAATGGTGGCCATATACCGTCTCCTTCTACTACAGAGAAGTGTGAGAATTTTAGATTAGCATAAAGGCAGATACTATGGATSCTGAAGAAGATATAGCTCCCTCTCATTTCATAAAGCCCCCTCTGTTTTATCTAGTCTCTGGTAGGAATTTGTAACATGCAACTTTTCACTGCATACTCCCTCTAGGGACTTTATTTGTGTGAGGCTCTGCCTACCCTCTCTGCAAGCCACTGAGCTGCAGAAGAGAGCAAATAACTTTTTTTTTGTTTGTTTTCTAGATTGATATATGGACTTAATTGAACACCACATGGCATTTTTACTGTCATTTGATGGAACCCATGCCCTGAACAATTTTTCCCTCCAGTGCAAACTTCTTTCCTATCCTCTCATTGTGCTTTATATGTAAGCAGAATTCAACAATAAAAAATGGCTTAAAACAATCTCATGGAGACAGACAGGCAAATCCAGCAAAATATTGTCCCTATGATGCTTGTGTCTGGCTAATACACATCCCTTCACATTTTTGCACCTGAGAAGCATCCTTTTAAATCCATGGAAATGCTTTTTCTTTTTGTCCCTCAAGTCATATTCCAGCCTCTCAGCTTCTCTATTTCTGAGGCAGAGAATTGTTCCTTGCCAATCGCAGAAGACCAATGCTAGGTTTAATCAATTAATCTCTGTGAGATGATGGTAGATTGCTAGACTGACAGCTCCGTGCAAGCGTAAAGCTGGTTCATGACTCATTCAAGGACTCTTTCCAGGATACAATGAGGACTGTCTGCAGTTACAGGCAAGCCTGCTCTCCTCTCTACTTATGAGAAGACAAGGTCTACTCCATAGAAAAGACACCTCCAAAGCCACTGATCACTGCATTTCTTTCTTCAAAAGAGTTTTCCAGCTGGTGGGAAGATGCTGGGACACCAGATCAGCAGGACCGTCCCTCTGCGTCACCCTCATCCCTGTCTTAAGATGGCCCTAATGTCAAAGCCTTGCCAACAAGCAACCAAAACTCACCTTGGAAATAGATTCCTGACTGGATTTGGAGGACCCTTGGAAGGGCTCTGGGATCCAAAGAATGAATAAACTTCTCCAACGTAGATGCCATGGTCTGCAGCAAGGCAGCATATGGGTTTGACACTTAAAGACCAGGAGGAACCTTTCAAGGTAGCAATGCTTGCAGCTTCACACATGCTGCATCTGGGAGAGCCATCAGGCTCCGCGGCCGAGGGGAGGGGTAAGGAGCAGAAGGGAGGTACTTCTGGTTTTTCACTTTGGTGGCCACTTCCTCATCCTGAGAGCTGGAGGTTTAGGTGGGAAAAAAAGACACCTAGCTAGCGAGATAAGAAGAGCCAGCACCTGCTGCCACCATTAGTGTCTGCTGCCYATGCCAGTGCAAGTACCACATTACCTGTGCAGGTACCACACATGGCTCCAGGAAGTGCTGGAGTTCCCATGGAGACTGAACTTCTGAGAGGGCAGGAGGATTCATTTCAAAACTCTATCTCATTGAGGGTAGTTATTGATTCGCCACCTGGAAATACTGACCTCATGAAAAGGAGATATTGACTATATCAACCCTGCCTAAAGCAGGAAAAACTATTGCATTTGGCTTTTCTTTGTTTGGTTTTTGGTGGGGGTGGAAAGACAGAAAAATAGTTTATTRTGTGTTCTCTTCAAAACCACAAACACCCTCTGAAAAGACAAAATGAAACCACTTTGTTCTGATGCTTTTTGCTGCCATAGATTGTAGCTAGATTTAAGACACAAAAATGGAATACAAATTACTTTGTCATGTAAACGGGCATTGAAACAGAATGCAGTTATGCAAAATAGTAAGATTTTCTAATGTGATTTGGTTGGGGGAAGGAGGGCTCAAATTTGAGATGATGAGATAAGGAGTTAATTTTAGGAGGCTACTGCTCAGTACTTTGTGAAACCCAGACTGTGTTGAAGGCAAACTCCCAGATTTGTCCCCAACTCCACTATTATCAAAGTTATCAAGTGCTGTTATCTCAGCAGGACTCCTCAGAAGAACAAGACTGAGCAGCAAACAAATAGCAGAATCAGTTAACCACAACAACAAAAGAAAAATGATGTGATTTCGTATTTCCTACTACTTCTTTCCTCTCTCCTAAAGGTGCCAGGTAAAGTAGGAAGCTGGTTGTCATTTTGTCACCATAAAAAGCATAACAACCAATGCCTTATTTTCCAGAATTTATTATTCTGTTTCCAGAACAGCTTATTTAGCTGTGGTACATCTTTATGTAATAATTTACAGGTGAGATTATAAGCTTATTCCTGTATTCAAAGATAAAACACAGCAGATACTGAGGTTCCCCTTTACCCACCTGCTGCCTTCCACCCTTCCCTCTGCTCTAAATTATCCCCACCTGCTGCCTTCCACCCTTCCCTCTGCTCTAAATTATCCCCACCTGCCACCCTAACCCCTACCTTCCACCCCCTACTCTGCCTACCCGCCCTTGGCCCTCCTCTCTATCCAGTCCTCTAACATCCCATCCCTTCCCCTCCACCCAACCCTCTACCTGACCCTCCCTACTCACCATTTCATTCCCATTATGATGACTCCGCCATGTCATTTCCGCACCCACCTCCACATCATATTCATTATGTGTAATATTATATTGTTATCCTTCTTTGGAGATATTCAAGACCTACCTGGGTGCAACATGCTCTAGGGGTCCCTGCTTGAGTAGGGGAGGTTGGGACTAGATGATCTCTATACTTCACTTCCACCGTCTACCATTCTGCAATTCTGTGCTTCTAAGGTGCAAATATGGCAATGGGAAGAATTTCTTTCTTGGTCTTAGAAAATGTTGGTCTTGATAGTGTGAAAGGGGGTTATAAGCAGGGAGACTGCAGGTGCAGAGCTACTGCCAGCTGCTAGCTTTACAAGTGCTRCAGGCAAGATGAGTGACAGGACTTTGGGTTTAGGCATGACAGCCTGTAGTAAAAGCCAAGCTAGAGAATACACAGAGTCAGTTACTCAAGGACTATTTTAACATAAAAGGACTCTCCTTCCCCCTTCACAACAACACACACCTAAAATTAAGGAAATGTAATTTATGTGGAAGACAGCAGAGGAAACTGCACACATTCAGTGGTAATGTGTTAATCAGAAGAGCCACACTGCAGAGTTATTCTTATAGGGTGCAGATCATGGGCATGCATGACCAGTTTCAGCTTTTTAGGTTGGACAGTTCTGTATGATTAAAAATTGAGTAGCTCTGATGAAACAAATTCAGTCTCTTGACATCCTTGTCCCTGCTGAGATAGTCAAATATTTTGTTATTATCAGGAGATGGTTTTTGCCTGTCCACATGTTTTTTATCTATGGAAAAAGATATCTTACGGTCACTTTTTAATTGCCCTAAATTCACTTGTGTTTGGCACTGTGACTCAATAAGACCACCAGGAAAAACACCACAAAAATAATTTATCCTGGACTGCAAATAGATGTAAAAATTAACAACTAGTTTTAATATCACTTGATCCCAGCAAATCAAGTGAATAGAGAGGTATGGCATTTCATAAAAGAGAACTGAAAACAAAACCTGTTAGGGCTGCGAAATCTGTCCATGCATTGGAGGTGAGGCTGACACAACTCTGTGCCCAAAGGTCCATCCAGCAGTTGGACTGTATTCCCAGGAAGCACACACATAAAGCACACACATATGCAGCATACACATGTAGGCACAAAATGGTCACAGAGTAAAAAACCTCAATTTTTAGTCCCAGCACCAACATCTTTGTCCTATCTCCCTCTCTGGTTGGTCAGGAGGAAGATATATTAGTAGGAAAAGATACATTTGTTTGTTTATATATAAAAACACAGGGTGGATTCTTACAGTAGCTGTCCCTGGACACTCCATCCATGTTGTAAGAAGTGACCCAGTGTCCCCAGATGCTGTGTGTGGCCCTGAGGCCACAGTGCAGCAGCTGCTGGTTGCGGACACTGGAGTCACACACACACACACACACACACACACACACAGAGGCACACTCTTCGCCCAGGAAAAAAACCAGACAAGGCTGCAATGAAGACTCAGGGCAGCAGGTGGGGATCAGGTACAGCCATGGCCGGGCATGGACACCCACCAGCCCTTGTGACACTCCATCAGTCCCTTTTCTTCTCTCAGCTCTCTGCTTTCCCACTCTAGATCCTCCTGACCAATCTTGACCCATTTCTCTATTTCCACCCCGCCCAAGAATCCTATAATATACCTGGCACCTATATTGCTCTCCCACACCCTGTGCTAAGGGCTGTTCCCATGGGGATAGCCTTGTCCAGACAGTTCTGAAAAGCCTCTCCATTGTGGTGGCTGCCCCCAGCCTGGGGCTGGGTGCCTCTGGGATGCCCTGGGGGGCAGCTGGGGCCTTCCTTCCAAGGGGGTTTGGAGCCCCCCAGCTGGGGATGGACTTTATATGCCYTCAACACCACCGGGCGCAAAGAGGAGCATTTGGGGGCCATGATATGGGYCTGAGTGTGATCAGGTTCCTCTACCTGCCATTGCTCCTCAGGGCTCCTCCCAGTGTGTGGAGACCAGCTCTTCACCACGGATCCTAAAAAAAAMCCCTGATTTCTATGAGAAAACATACATATAAAAATGTGTGTATATATATATACACACACATATATATACAGTCTTCCAAAATTGCAATCCAGATCAATATTTTCATCCACTTTTCGTGAGTTACCAGAAAATTCCTAATCACTGTTAGCACCTAGAGTGGTAAATGAGAAACACTGATCTGTTCTCCCCAGTGCTCTGCAGGAACTTTTTCCATGTTTGCTGTGCAATGCAAAGTGCAGAGAGAAAAATCATTTGCCATTTCCAAACCATCATTCATTCTGAAGTGGAAGATTGCCACATCATCATCATGAACTGCTGGTAAAAAGAGATCACTTTTTTGAGTTATTTTATCAGAGATTATCACAGAGGGATCTTGGAAAAATTCCTTTCACTTAATTGCAGTTTCAATGCTGAAGATGAAGTCAAAATGAGTAAAACAGCTGTAGGCTGGAGATGGGACTGAGAGGCAAATTCTGAGCCTGTTCTCCATATGGCCTCTGTTCTTTACAGAGGCCACAACCCTCTTCTTCCCACAAGTCCTTTTCCCACTTACTATCCTCTACATAATCAAAGTTTATGGGCTCCTCCCCATCCCCTGGGTCCTGCAAGCACTGGGAAGCAACATTTTCTTTGGTCACTCCAACCCCTCCAGCCAACATTATGGTGAAGGTTGAGCCTCGCACTGAAACCTGTCAATGCTCAGCAGTGCCCATGCAGCTGTGGGCACAGCAGGAACATGTTCATGGACAGGAACCAAGTCTATATGGCAGCACCCCACACACACTCTTGTCTGAGTCATGCCCTAAGGGATAGATGCAAACCAGCTGTAGAGGAATAAACCTGCAGAGTAGTGGTTTGCTAACTTGGAAGAATTTGAAAAAAATATTCCCAAGAATGTTTATCCAGAATACTSTTTACTTACCCTTTTTCATGGAGCCAAAATAATGTTTGAAGTTTTAAATAAAATCAATACCAAATCTGTGAAGGTTTGTTTTTTAAGCCCAGCCTATTCTTAACATAATCAGCTGGTTGAAGGGAATCTTCCAAATGGTCCTGTAAATATGAAACCAGGCATCAAGGATCTCCTGGGAATGTAAGTCGGCAGGAAGATATGCCCAATTTATTGAGCTGTGTTTCTCTTGTGTTTATAACAAGGGAAATGTGTTTGATATTTGAGATGGCAGAACAATAATTCCAAAGAGCTAGATGCTTCAGGGTAACTGGGAATAGCAAAGACTTGGGAAGCAGATATGACTGAGATTTATATTGAACAGTTATGTTACCACTTGAATCAAATTGAACTACTGCAGGAAGTTCAGTATGTGTGTGTGTGTGCTTTTTTTTTACCCAGCGTAAAGTGGAAACTCCACTTGTCGTTAAAGATAAAGTCAGACTAAACTGTAGGGAATTCTCCTTGACACAAGTGCATTGAGCTGTGAAATAATTTCCCAAGAGACAAGTGGACACTTGGGGCATTTAGGTCGAAACTAAATATAGCACTGTAAAACATCATCAAGAGCAGTTCAGATAAAGAAAAAAGGATAGGTTATCCATTCCTATAGCTGGAGATCAGCTGTAGTGTCATCATCATTTACATGAGTTGACTCTCTCAATAGCTAAGTAGGGCTGAGCAGTATTACAGGGAGGATGCTTCTGAGAGGAAGCCAGCATGAAGCAGTGCCTGGGAGGTTCCTCTCTCAGGCAGCACTGACTCTGGCAGTTCCACAGAGGTTTTACATAGCCCATACAAGAAGGAATGGACTCATCTGACAGCAAGGTGTTTGCAATGGCTTGTGTTACATAAACTGATGATCTCAGTATATGGCTTGTTCATCATCCACCCCTGTCATACACAGAACAGTGTAACCTCTACCATGACATATGCTGGAAGTGCCAAACAGGRCACTGACAGTGAACAGGACCTGAGTCAGCTAAAGGCCCTGTCCCAATGCAGAGCTGCAACATGGTAATGGAGTGCAGTGCGCATGCTTCCCATACTCTTTCTCTCTGTATAGAGAGGTGGACTTACTTCCTCAATAAAACAAGATCCTGCAGAAGTTAAAACCTGAAACTTAAATTTGAGCCATTTTTAAGAACAAGAATGGTTAACCCTTGGGCTTTATATTGCTTCACTGTTAGTCAAAGCCCTTAGACAAAGAAAAAACTCTGCCCTTCTAAAGCTATTACTTTGCCCAGTCCCATGTTTTTCAGTGTGATATAAATATAGGTGAAAATCTTGCCCCCTTTGCTATGCAGGCAGTCACCTGAACAAATTGAGATAGTTTCTTCTGGTTTTAAAAACTTGGAACATTTTAATGCCATGTGATTGGACTGAGAACTTTCTTTTCAGGAAGTATATTTTGGGTTCTTTGACATTTCCTTATGGCTCAGCAGAGAGATCTTAGACATGTTCTTAATATGAAAATTAAATGGCTTAGAAGGTGTGAACAAAAGCCTGTTAGCAGAAGTTCCTGATCCTAGAGGGTTGTTTGCCARTGTATGACTCCAGAGAACAGGGAAGAACCTGAACAGGGAAGAACTTGAAGAACTGGGATTTCCCAGGTACTTTTAAGAGACCAGAAGCATATGCATAAGCATAACCTTCTGAAAAAAAATAGTAAGTTTTTGGCTGACTATTTTTATGGACTGAACAACGATTACTTGTGAGTATTTCCTACATACAATGGATCTGTCCCTACTGAAGTAAGAAAGGTCTTTCCATTGATTTTAATAGGGGGTTGAAGAACATTCACAGAATCACAGAATCACAGAATCACAGAATCACAGAATGTTTAAGGTTGGAAGGGACCTCTAGAGATCATCTAGTCCAACCTTCCTGCTCAAGAAGGGACATCCAGAGCATGTGGCACAGAGTGGCATCCAGGTGGGTTTGAAAGACCTCCAGAGAAGGAGACTCTACAACCTCCCTGGGCAGCCTGTTCCATTGCTCTGTCACCCTCATAGTAAAGAAGTTCCTCCTCACATGGAGATGGAACTKCCTGTGTTGCAGCTTGCACCATTACCCCTTGTCCTGTCACTGGCCACCAATGAGAAGAGCTTGGTCACTTCCTCCCTACATTCTTTCATGTACATGTTAATCATATCCCCTCTCAGCCTTCTCTTCTCCAAGCTAAACAGGCCCAATTCACTCAGTMTCTCCTCACACAAGAGATGTTCCATTCCCTTAATCATCTTTGTCGCTCTCTGCTGGACCCTCTCGAGAAGCWSCACGTCCCTCTTATACTGGGAAGCCCAGAACTGCCCCCAATACTCCAGGTGCAGCCTCACCAGAGCTGAGGAGAGGGGCAGAATCACCTCCCTTGACCTSCTGGCAACATCCTCCTGATGCAGGCCAGGATCCCATTGGCCTTCTTGGCCACGAGGGCACACTGCTGACTCATGGATAACTTGGTGTCAACCAAGTTCGAGAACATTCTTATAAGGCAGAGTTGTAGCTTTCTGGCCATGGCTTCCCATATAAATGCCTTGCTGATAGGACTGCTTTAAGTTACAGTCCTCTAAAGAACAATGACTGACGTTTCTCAAAAATTCTTCAACAAGGATTAAATTGCTTTGACTAAATCAGTAACCTCTGGGAAACATATATCCAGGACCCTCTCTCCTTCTCTTAATAAAGATGATCAGCATCATGATCTCAATAAAATTATTTAGAGTTCTAGCACTGTATAGAAATTTGACAGTGGAAACTCTGTAGGGTCACATGTTGAAGAGACAGCTAGCTCTATCAGCCMCAGAGAGACTGGTGTGAGCTGAGATTTGTAATCCTTGCACTTGTATTCACTCAAAATCTCGAGTTAAAAATTCCTTCCTCTATTGACAGGCATTAATTAATGCTACCTGCCTCACAGATGATTGATTTGTAAGCTTTTAGACAACATTTTGAAGATGAAGCAAAAAACAATGGGCCATTCCAGCACAAAGAGAAACCTGACAAAATGATTAAGCTTTATAAAAAATGAGCCACATCAGAGAACTTATGATTTCTTTAAGTTTGTACGCATGAAAATCTACAGCAGAGCCATAAATGATCTCCAGATCTCCAAAGTCCTCTCCATAGCCTAGATTTCCCTAACCTGTGTRCTGCCACCATAGAACTGTTTTTCTCTTCTCTCTTGAATGAAAAAGAAAAGCAAAAGCACAGCAATAACAACCCCAATCCCTTCTGCAGATTTCATTAAGTAACTGCTTTCTGTAGATTGTTTTCTTGTGGAGAGAGGGAGAGTGTGCRTTTAAAAAAGAAKAAAAAAAAAGAAGACAACATCACAGTTTTAGAGAGAGTACAGGTCCATTAAAGATTTACTTTGGCAGGAAAAATTACTTGAGATACCTTCAAATTATGAAAAAAAAAAAGTGTTTTGAAATATGTTTGGCATATCTTCAATGCATTTTTGACAGTTGGAGACATGTTGGAGAAATTTTTTGAATTAATTTTAACTATCACGCCCTCCCTTTGTGRTTTCCTGAGTGGAGTGTGCTGTAATTTATTTTTAAAGAGGTAATGTAGGTTTCTAGATGCTGTTAAAGGAATCCAAAATAAATTTTTACACCCTGCCACTGCTCAAAGAAAAGGACACTGAATTCATTTAAATATATTTGTGAAAGATTGATTCCCCCAATGGAATTTACACATCTACTTTCACTAATTATTCCTGAAGTTTCACCTATCAACTGACAATTTTCTGCAGAAGGGAAGCAAAACAGTTTGACTTTCCCTGACAGCAAAGAGCTTTAATAGAACTAGAATGAAAACTGGCATCTCACACTCCCTGTCTCTCTAATGCCTGCTTTATAGAAAGAAAGAACAGTAATAATTGATTTTTATGTGAACATTAAAACACGGAGTTTAGTCTAAATAGCCAAGAAAACAACAAAGCATCTATTTTAATAATAGTTACCTTGATTTTTTTTGTCATGCTCAATATTTATCTTAAATGACAAACTTGTTGTCTGACTTTCAAATTAACTATGAAGAGATGGCACTGAAGATTTTTGCCCATTTTTATTCAACAGAAATATTGGCTGCCATTTAAAAATACCTACAAAAATAAGCAGGCTTTTTTAAAACATTAATGGGAATCTTTCTAAAAAAAGGGACAGGGAAAGATACAATTCACCAAGCACACTATTTTATTGGCCTGAATTTGAAAAGAGCTTTGAAAGTTGGAGAACAATATTAATTGCAATTACATCTACTCTGTGTATGAAGTTCAGTCTAAAAGCACACCATTTCCACAGCAAAGCTGGGGATTTATCAAAGAATCAACACTCCATACAAAGAGCACTTAACACTTGCCAACACATCAGTTAAATTGATTCTTTTCCTACCTTTTTCAAGGTATTAATATAACTCCACTGCAAGGCATGCTGGTTGTTATTACTTTGGTTGCTATATAAAAGCTTTAGTTGCATTTGCTGTTTAAGTGATCTGCATTCTGTGGCCACGTTCCAGAAGTCCCTTGCCCTTTCTAAGGAAGAAGTAGTATAAAGATTTTAGTAATTGGTGAACCTTGTTCCTGGGGATTTTTTGGAAATGCACCAGGGAGTTGAATAGAGATGAAGGAATTTGAAAACTTCTAAGTTGTGGAAAACTAAGTTCTGACATAGAGGGTCTGAAGAGTCTTTTATGGGAACAGGCAACAAATTCATTGCCTGGCACCCACCAGAATTTCAGCCAGTGCAGAGAGCAGAGAGCCAAGGGAGCTCTTGCTCTGTTCTCCCTAGGTCTAATCTTGGTGGGGACACACATCTGCATTTGGAAAACAAACAAGAATACAAGTAATGCTCTATTTTGTTGTTTGCATCATAGGCTTATTTTTATTAATCAGCTATAAAGTTATCTGGTTTCAGGTAAGGACCCCAGTGCAGTCACGATTTAGTTTCGGAGAGAATGAAAAATCAGATAAATCTGGTCATGCAGAAATCTGGGACTATCATAAGCAAATATCTTTGCTTCAGGGCAAGCAAAGAGAAGCACCTACACCATTCCGTTTTCTTCTTCCTATCCTGCTTCTCCCTACTCAAGAGCAGAGTGCCGTCTACAGGCAGAGTTGTTACCAAGGTCCACTCTAAGGTCCTCACTGGCACACAAGCCATTTCCTGCCTCACAACAGAGAAACACAGTACTTTTTTATGGCCAGTAGCTAGCAAAAGACTCCCTTCTTCCAGTACTACACTCTATGCTGTTTTTGTGATAAACTACTAGAAATAAGAAGTTCACTAACAGCATGCAGCACTTCCTACAGGGAGAGGTTTATCTTTCAGAGATTAATTTGCGACACAAACATATTTTCTAATCAAATTGGCCCATGAGCCTGTCTTCTCAACTGTGGAGGAAGAGGAAGCTCAAAGTCTCTTCTCAAGAACAACCTATAAAAAGACTGCAGAAAAACATCATTTTTTTGAAGATCCCACCTGTAGCATTTGCTCTAGCTTCTTTAATACGTATTTTAACCCTTTCCTATGAAGATATTCCATCCAGAAACTATTTAAGATACTATTAATATACTCCAGAAACCTATTAAGATGCTCAATCTATCTCACCAACTCTCTTGTCTGCCTTTAAAATGTTTAATAAATTTCATTACAATTCACATATTCACATTACAATTCACATGGAAGTTACTTAGTAGCATATACTGCATCCATTTCTTTTCATATATTATCTTGCAACATGGAACATATGCTGAAATCCCGCCAAGGCTATTTCCCCTTGTCGTTTTCTGCAGACTTAATTTAAATTATCTGAATTTTCAAATAGTGTGTAAGGAAACATCCTGGGGGCTCTCGCTTCAGAGTTTAAGTCTTTCTGCCAGCATTTCTCTTCATTTTCAGTTTGTTGCATCCACATTTATTTGACATCCAAGAACATTTGTGACCCTTGGGCACCTCCCTCAAKGTGTTCGCAGCACATGTTCTCACGGGTGAAGCGCACAGTGCAGCAGTTGGACACTTCTCCTTACTCCTCCTCCCCGTATTGCTTTAAAGGCCCCAACGTGGTGGGTGCTGAGAGCCCATGGGGCTGCACAGCACCCTTGTGTCCTCATGTCTGCTAGGGACATTTGGGTGCTGAGCACCCTGTGAGGTCTAAGGACCAACTGGCATGAATAGCAAGGCACATCTTAAACAGTGACAGTCGGCAGCTCCYCTCATATCTCTTTGAGGAATGTAAATGTTCTTGTAGAATTATGTCAACATATTAATTCAAACAGACTCCCCATGGCTAGAGGATAGCATTTTAAATTTGGAAAGCCATCACTTACACTGAAGGCCTCTTTACAAATAGTAATTTTTTTTTTTATTATTATTCTCTGTGTTCTGCTTTCTGTTCACCTATAAAATCCACCAACAATCCACCAGCAAAGTTGAAGACCCGCTTGCCAGGGAAAATTTAATTACATCATATAAAAGAAGGCAGTTTAAAAAAAGTCTTAAAAAAAAAGTGTAATCCAAACTGAAAGTCTTAATGGAAGAGAGGATAAAATAAAATCAAAGCAAGCAGAGTTATATCAGAAAGAACCCAAAGATTTAAAAAAATGAAGAAAATTGCTGATTCTTTTTCTAATATGAAATTGAGGATGCTGTACACCCTCTTAAAACTAGCAGATAACCAGAAGCTGTTGCTCATTTTGTTGACCACCGGTTGATCGCTCCCATCAGTATGCTCTACTCTGGTCTTCCTCCTCTAAGGGACAACACCGCCTTCACTGTGGTTCTCTTCTTGCCAGAACAGCAGTGAAAAGAGCAATCAGCTCAAGAGGTGCCTGTAGTGAGGTTAGCCCTGCCCTYTCTTTGGATACTTATAGAGTGGGCCTTCCTGGTATACAGTATTTCAGAATCCTGTCTTCTGGGCCCAGTTAACCCAGCATCACAGCAAAGAGAGAAGAACACAACTCCCCACTCCCATTGGAAGCTGGGTGCATGGAAAATGCATGGAAATTGAATTTTGCCACATCTCCTTCACTTGTTAATGTTTAGGATGAATTTTAAAATAACTTTGCAGTACCATGGCACATTCAGCAACCGATGTGAGAGAAATGCCTGTTTTACCTATGTTCTGATTACCTAAGCCCTAGATATTTATRCTTCCCTTCCCCTAGGGGAAAGTTATAAAGTTCTGCTAACAAACCCCTCCCATACATTTGGTGCTAGTCTTTTTCTTCTAATGAAACCCACCTAAACATAACACTAACCAAACCTTTTCTTGTGCTGCTGGCTATTGCTTTTAAAACCCACAGACCTCTTTAGAATTGGAAGGGAATTGCCTTTTCCACCTTCTCCCCACCCAGGGGAGCAATCAAAGGGACAAAAGAGCAGCTGCAGTTGTTGCCCTTTAATTAATTTATTGTCATCCTGCTTACCACCCCTATCAGACTTTAAATGACAATCTGCAAGGCTCCTGTTTTGAGGGATGCAAAGGAATCTTGGCTAGTGTTAGATTAGAGGATGGGATGAGTTGTGTMCAGCTATAGAAAACTAAGTCACCTATGTCCAATTGTGTCAGAAATKGGAAATCTTTACTCCTTAGAAGTTTCTTCTCACATCTTCCACATACTTCACAGATTTGTTGCTTTTGCGAAAATCTCATTTGCTCTAAATTTTGGATAGTTTCCATCCTGCCCATGCTTACCTTCAATACCAGTACTTTTCTGCTGTTATGCAAGTAACCAGACAGCAACTTCCTACTGTCATGCTGGTCCAAATCAATTTACTGGCTATTTATTCTCTTTCTCTTGCACAAAGATTATAAATTAGCCCATTGAAAAGCACAAGATCTATTCCCTAGGCCTCTGCCCATTCCAGTTCTTCTCTGAATACGCTACAGCATCTACCATATCTCTACGTGCTGCCTTGAATCCACACGGTTTACTTGTATTTGAAACAGAGGGTGCTACAGACTCTGAGTCTGACTGCTCAAAGCCCTATCATCAYAGAAAGGGTCTGTATTAAGCAGAGCTATTATTTGAAGTCAACAAGCACCTGAAAGGAAGGCACAGTAAAGCAGAAACAAAGACAGCACTTTTTTTTTTCTTTTAGAAAATTTTAAAAGCCTTTGCCACAGACAAAACCGCACAGTTATTTTCTCACAGCTGTAATTACAGCTCACTGTCACACTAGCTGAACCAGGTACTCCTGCTTCAAGAGAAATATTAAATGAACCCTGTGTTATGCCTAGTGCTTTTACGTTCAGCTCTTATCCCTGCCGTGGCCTGACCTGCAAGAAGCACTGTTCAAACACCACCGTATTTCTTAAGGCCAGGTAAGCTTCAAATCTTGATCATTTAGGAGATGAATCTAAGCATTCAATCTAACTTATTTTTAGCTATATATACATTTATATATTTATATATTTTATTTATATATATGCAACCTTTATATAAGTATTCAAATCTGACACTTCAATAATATATTCTTAAAAAAATAAGATTTTGTGCAACTGAAAGCGTGTAGCAGTCCCATTGCTTCCTAAATCTGTTTTACCTGTCTCATGGCCAACACCCCCTCAGTAAGCAGTTTCAAACATAACAATGTTTTCAGTAAACTGAGATAATTCTGTGTTGCTAATCTGTAATGCAATCAAGTTTCGTAACAGTTTACCCTGAAACTGCAGGGAAAAGGCTACGACACCGGATCCCATACCAAAATAGCCCAGCAGGACCCACAGTCTGGAGTAGCTTTAGCGCCCACCCAGGGACTTTGCAATTGGCTCATACACAACTAATGATATGTGATGAGTGAGATGTAGCTCCTTGACTGCAAATGAACAGGGATCTCACCTCTCAGGACTTATGTCCAAACATACAATTTTTAACACCACAAATATCCTTCAAACCTTTGCTTAACCTTTCTGTAATTTGGCTTTATGTCTGCTACACCAAAACAAAAAAAAAAACAAAAAAAAAAACAAAAAAAAACCTTCGGTTTCCTCAGGAGAGATAATACTAGAGATACTGTAATCTCTAGTTTCAAGTTTGCCATCATAGCACAAAAAAACTTTCTTCAAAATTTTAGGACTCATTTCAGTTACAGTTCTACAAATGACTAGGTACACAAAACAAAGACAAAAGTTTTCCACCGTAAAGTGGAAAGAGCTCACACTGTTTGCACCTGGCAGCAAAACACGCAYGTGCGCTCACAATCTGGAGGTACTGTCTTTTGCCAGATGCCATTTTGTGCTTATTACCAAAAGGCTCCATGATATTCCAAAACCTGCAAAAATACATGTTCTGGTTCAGAGTCATTTTATCCAAAAGAGGGGTTTTACCGCTGCTTTTTTTTAATGCAGTCTTCCTTTTTTTTTTTTTTTTTTTCTTTTTCTTTTTCTGCTTACTTAGTAAGGAGGTGAAAAAACTCTCAGCATATGGAGATTTTATTTATCTTGATATAATTTGTAAAGTCAGGACTATTTTCTGACACAGAGGGAAGCTAAAAGGGATTACAAAAAATATTGAAATCAAGCTTTTGTATCTCAACATCTGTTCTTTGTTGGCCAAGACAGAGTTAATAAACATTATTATTAGGTAAGCAACCTATTGTGCCTGTCATCATACCTGTCAATCTCTGTATAAATTAGGAATCCAAACCCACCAGCAGGGAAATAATGCATTTCTGAGGAACGCAGGGCAAAATAATATTTATGTCAGTCAACAACCACCATCACAAATTGTTATTTCAGTCAAGCTTAAAGAAAAAAGCATCCAGCAAGTTTTAAATGATCTAGAAACACCTCTTCTATATCGTCATCATCCCAACCCTTATTATTAAAATTWAAAAAATAACAAAGGCAAAGTTTTGTTGCATTTGGTGAAATGGAAAATTTATAGGACTAAATCTATGCATATTCTGAAAAGGTCATCAAGGTACAGGATCTGGTTTTAACAYATTATTTAACTCAAGAGCATAAAGCCATAAATGAATGTTCACAGATAGGGTTGCCTATTCTGGATCTGCAAAGGCTGCAAGTCCTTCGCCTATTTAACTATGGAAGGGCACAAGCAATAAACCACCACAAAGGCTCCTTTGTGAGATGAGGATCACTTAATTCCGAAGTCTATGCCACACAGGAAAGTACAGTCGAAAATTAGTTATTTTTCAGAACAGAGCAGGGCACTATAAAAGCAGCTTCTACGTTTATTTCAAGATCTTCAGGTTTTATTTTCTTTTCTCAGACATAGCAGCAGAGAAGCTTAAAAAAGGCTTTTTATGTAATCATTTATCAGTCCAGGTGTCCTGGTCATGCAGAGATTCAKCAACAATTTCTCTCAAACTGCCCCTTTCTTGTCATTTAAGATTTCAATTCACTTTGGAGACTCAGTGACACAGCACTCAATACTTTTGCTTCCTCAGTTCACTTCTTTACAGCTTACATTTTGGAAATGGTTAATCTATTTGAACTAGCATGCAAGTAAACTCCTGCAGTAGCTTTAACTTTCATGTTTCACTAAGGAATATTGTGTTTTCTAATGTAGTACCTTGGGCAAGGTGAAGATGTGCCATAAGCTACATAATTCTGAGTGAGTTCCTGAATGCRGTAAATCCCACTCACTGCTTGCATACACCAAAGGATGCTAAGCTTCAAGCTTATGACTGTGACAGCTTTCCATGAAGGTGAAACCTCATGTAATACCATCATTTCTTGATGACAGGATTTAAAMAGAAAATAGGAAATGTAAATTCTAGGACCTCAGCAACCAGCCAGGGTGTGATCTTTCAGCTCCTGGAGAAAAGTTGGATCCCATCACACCTTTTTTTCAGCTGGAAGGGGTCACTATGAAGACAGGAAGGCACAGAGCTAAAAAGCGAAAAAAAAAAAAAAAGTCTCTCTTCTTCATACAGGGTGCTGGTATTTAGCAGCCCTTGTTTTAGGGAACTTGACTCTTTAAGGGSTATCATTCAGTTTTAGGCACTTGCAAGGACTTAAGGTGGTTGAGGCCTGACATGGTCCTTGAGACTAGATCCCAAAATATGTCTATTAAGCAGTATCCAGRTAGCTTTAACACACATCCCTCCATTATTTCTGGGGTTATTGTTTCTTACAAAAGTGTCCAAAGCCATCAAGGAACATTCAAAATTTCTTTCACTACTGGCTATGGAGACTAGGCTACTAGAATCATCACTTCTCAGTTTTAGAGCAAAGAATCACTTCTCAAATAGGACAACCACATTTTGGGTAGCTTCCACACTCTCTTGGTTCCTCTTTCACTATGTGACATTAAATTGGTTTCAACTTCAGTCATTTCAAATTTGAATCACCAAACACTCCTCCATGGATGATGCCCTTCCTTGCTGTCTCTTCTGTGTCTTCTAACTTGACGCCCATTTGGTCATCCAGTATGAACTCCTTATGCTGGTCCTGTCTTCATTTCACACAGCTGAGGAAAGAAGGATGCAGGAAACTTGCAGCTTGTAGCCACATGGCCATGTCTGTCCTAATATTTCAACAAGGGTGGTAGCCARTTGACAGGTTTTGAGGAATTTCAAAATCCATGGATTGCTCTAGGCCAGCAGCTACTGGCAGGTTGAGATGGTGCTGCTGGAGGCTTCTCACTGCTCCAAGGAGTAAAACATTTCCTCCTTCAAGGTCCAGAGGGATGGAATCCTACCYCTCCATTGCACACTGGTTTTAAGAAATGCCCCTTATACCTCGCTGATMGATTTACAGCCTTCCTACCTCTTTTTCTTGTGTCTTACACAGGAGTTGATGCTCCCAGAAAACAGACCCGATATTTGCTGTTACTGCACGAGAGGGAAAGAGCTGGCACAATGAAGGCAGCCTGCCTCTTGCTGATTTTGCTCCAACTGGATGCTTTTAATATCACGTTCTGCCTAAAGGACACGAAGATATACCACTACTGGAGGTGGGTATTTCTGAGGTGCTTCTTGTGCACCACAGTCCATTTCCTCCCCATACTTTTTCCCAGGCCTCACAGAGAGGAATTTCCCACAAGTTTTTCAACAGTTAGCTCCTGTGAAGCTCATTCAGCTGCCAGGAGCAGCTTGGGTTACAGAAACTACGTGACTCTGTCAAAATGCCTGAATAACTTAAGCAGCATTCCTGTGCAGGCACAGTGTCCTTTCTGTCCCAGTTTGCTGTGATGCCAGGGTCAGTGCTGGCATTTGTACTGGTTGTGCTCAGCACACGAGGGAAATCAGATGCAAAGACCTTCCTGAGTGCGATGAACTTCTGATGGGGATGGACTCCACTATGCCCAACAAAGGACCTGCCATTGAAAATAACCATTCAGCCGAATTTTAATGCCATATTTTCAGTCAGGAAAGAAGTATTAAAAATAATTGTTCTGGTCAGTACAGAATTTTGGCTTTGGCATTCCCAAATCCTAAGAACTATTCATCGAACTGTTGAAAAATTGGCCAACAGCTTTAGACTAGTATAATCTTTTCAATGCCCTTTAGGGTCAATGGAGGAAGGCTCTTCCAGAACCCAATTCATCTAATTTCAGACAGATGCCTAAAAGGTGGGGTGAATCAGTCCATGGAGGTTCCTCCACTAGCACATGAACTTTAGATGATATATATGGTATTTTGACAGCCAGTTAGTTGAGCGCCAATTGAAGTTCCTTGGCCTCATAAAGAAAGATGGGAGATGTTGCAGGCAACTTATCCTCTCCTTGCATAATGAAGATAAGAGCAGAAGACAGACCTAGTAAACTTTTTCAAACCCGACTTGTTATCTTGCTTTTCATAGGCAGGAACTAGCATTGGATAAGAAAAGAAACAGATTTTTTTCTTTTAAGATCTGGAAGAGGTGGATCTGTAGACAATACAGATGGGAGCACTGAAAAAATCTGAAAGCAGCATAAACATTTCTCAGCCATTTACAGTATTGAATGGTTCCATGTGTCTGAAGTAAAGAAAGAAACTTTATGTTTGATTCCTATTTTCAAGCAGATGAAATGGGTTCTTTCCAAATACTCTTTGAAATGCTGAAGTGAAAAGCAGTATGATTTCCTGCTGAGATTTTTCTTATCTAAATACATAGCTTTTCCAAGACAAAAATGACTCCTTGTCAATGACAATGAGAAGTTACCAAACTAGAAAATGATATAGGATAATCTTTAAATAAAAGTTTAATTCACTCTTTACATAATATTTATAAGCACCGTATTGTTCTGCTGTCATTTCAAAAAAGACGAACAAGAGACCGGAAAGATTTTAGTTGGCAAAATATATGAAAACTTGTGAACAAATGGATACAAACTAAGCAAAAACACGGTAATATTCTGTACACCACCACCATRATCAGAATCTGGCATTGTTTTATTCAAATTTTGCTTTCTTGGAAGCAGAGTTTACATGTTGGTAAACATCAAAATAAACATTGCTTAATTTTACAATTTGCTCAACAAATACCTTGTACCCTTAAGGGCATACCTAGTGCCATCTTGTTGTCCAGTAGTTGTCCTTTTGATCTGTGCTTGATTATTTTTAAACAACTGGTTCTCTTAAAATTATAATGGTGCTTAAAAATTACTTCCAATATTGTGCAAGTCATAGGCAAGGCCATTCTGATGTGTGTCCTTCCATTTAGAGTCTTTTGATCAGTATTTAACTAATGGAACTGTGAAAAACTATACATTTTCAGCAAAATGTTTTGATTTTGGTCCTGTAGTTAAAGACCTTCTTTAAGTGAGTTGTTTACATGGATTTGAATCACAAGCATGTACACAACAAAACCACTATACCGATGTTTCCTGGTCTATGCATAAAAAGTATGTCTTCTACTTACACTAAAACATACAAAAAATAAACTACAAAAATTGTTTACACTTGATTTCAGCAAAAAAAGCTTTCTTCAAGAAAAATGATTCTTCTCTTTTTTCAGCCATCAAAAAAGGAATGCAAGTGAACAATAAATACATGTGCTTTCTCCATATAGACATATTTACACTTGAGTCTTTGGCTTATGTTTAAGTTTCTTATAAAGATCTTTATGTGATCCAGCCATCATTGCACATTAAAACAAAATAAGCCAGTTTTTTTTTTTTTACTATATATAATATATATATATATGCAACACTTGAAACGTTTAAGGAATGAACCTTACTATCAATCTGCACTGTTATTTTACTTTAACAATGTATCAAAAGAAAAAGAAAGAAAATTAATACCATATAGGAAATATTGATACATGCAACAGATGGTCGCTCTATTGTAATTGAGAGACGGCTGCATATACAAACACTGAAAAATCCTAATTTGCGCAAATCTCTTCTGACTCTGTTTTTCATTAAACAGTATTTATGTGGCACTAAATGTTGATACTGTATACAGGCATAGAAACAGATTGAGTTCTTTTATTAAGATACACAACTTCATATGAAAAATACTTTGCATTTAAAATTTAAAATCCCCCTCCCCCTTCCTCCCCTAAAACCTCTCTTCACAGGATCAAGAACTGTTGTCAAAACAGCTTATTGGGATTCATATATTTGGTGAACTTTATCACTTCCATTCTAACTAAGAAGATTCCAGGTACTCCAGTGCAACGTCATAGCAGAAACGATACTGCTCCTTTAGGAGGAAAAAGGAAAAAAAAAATTAAATCACAATTTTTAAAATATTAAAGAGCAGTGATATCTACCAATGTGAATACTCTTTGTTATCTACTGTGCAGTTTTGTCTTCAAGCCTGAAATACTTTTTTTTTCTGTTGCACAAGTATATTACTAGTTCTGATTTAAAAACTTGGATTAACCAACAACCTGGAAAGAAAAAAATGTCCWCAAAATACAGTGATTCCCTTCCCTGACTTTTTCCAGCTTCTGAATTAGTTATCAAACCTGAGAAGTCCTCATTATCCATCAGAGTGTTCTTGCTGGGAAGAGCCTCAACCCTAATTTATGTTCAAGTGAGCCGATATTTAGTAGCTAACAGGAGTGCCTGCTGCTTGATGCTAATAGCCGGGGAATATTGAGCTCGGGAACAAGGTTTGCTTTTGCAGTAATGGTACTGCAATGCTAGAGACTGGAAGACACATTTAGAAGGGGAGGTAAAGCAGTTAACTCCCAACCTCTTCTTGCTTAATAATTCTCTTTAACAAGAGTGCTGTTCAGAGGCAGCACCTGGGGAAGGAGAGAGGAGGAGGCAGTAAAGAGAGGAAAAAAGCAAGGAAATGAATTCAATCCCKACTGCCCTTACAACTGCACAAAATGAACCTGCTCTGGTGATTTATTTGTGTTTGCAAAGCAAGCCGGAGTGATCCATTAGCAGGAAGTGGTGGGGATATCTCAAAGGTTTCATTGCGCTGCTCATTTCTGTTATCTGATCATCTTGCTGAATGTAGGGCACCTGACAGTGTTATATTGGTTTTCCTGGTTTGTTTTCTAACGACTCAACTGCTCAGCTGCTGCTGCTCAAGGGTTCTGAACAACCCCCCTCACAACACAAACACCTCGCTCCGGAAATGCAGTGAGCGCAGATTAGAGCTACAATGGAATCCGGGACCATTTTGAAACTGCAYGCGAGTCTAGAGATCGTTTATCAGGAACATACACACTCCACCTTGGCCTCTCTTTACAGCAACACAAGTAATTTTCCATGTGATGTGACCTGTTTTCCTCCCAGCAGTGAACTGAAATTCAGGCAGCAATTCAGTGCGCTGTCTCTGAGACGTCTACAGCACAGCAGAGTGTAAGGGATTTGTAGCAAAACCAGCAAAAACTAGATTGATATTACTGCTACTACAGGATGCTCTACCTGCTACCACTCTAACTATCTTTTTAACTTATCTGCTTCCAGTGGATGGAAGGATAAACAATAATTAAGCAAATCCTGCCACAGAAGCTACATGGTCCTTAGCAAGCGCTGGCAGCTGGGAAAGGGACAGTATGTGAAAAGGCAGCTAAAACCACTCCGCTCAAGACACAAGTTCACAAGGTCAGAAGCAATTTTCACTATGCATAAGCTGCAAAACATTTTTAATTTCAATTGGCATCTCTGAATTTTATGCTTCAGGCAGCCATCTGGCTGAAAAGTGACACTGGCTGCTGCCAGTGGGAGAGTCAAATGGCAGACAGACCAAAGCACTGTCTAACCTGCTTTCACATTCAGCTATCACGAAGAAAAAAAAAATCTACTCAGGACATTTATTTTTTTTTTAAGGACTTTCCACAACATTCAGTTTTGGAGACTGAAGGGAATCACAGGGACAGTTATGCGTTCATGCTGCAGATACAAAGATTCATTGAAAGCTGATTTCAAGTTCTGGCAGTGTATGTAAAAATATTTAATTTAGCCTCACTGCTTTGCTAATTCAGGTTTATATTGCTAAAATGTTAATCTCCAGCATACTGAACACAATTTCCTTGATTTTAAAGCTTGGAGGTATTATTTCCACTACTAGAAATTTGAGTAACAGACATATCTTATTATTCAGTACAGCTTCCAAACCAGCAGCTTTGATTAAGAAGTAAAAAATTCATATCTCCAGCTACTGATCCAGAYTTTACAGCTTATTCCTACCAAGAAGTGAAAGGCTTTGTAAAATTTCAAGATGGTTTAAGTGAGCAGAACACGCTGCAGCTTCGCTTCAAATACACCAGGTTATTTTGGGAGGCTGAAGTGCATTCTGTTCACTCAGAACGTCTTCTGTGAAAAGCACCAAACCACTTATAAGAAAAGTAACAGAGAAGCTCAGCCRAGCCTTTTACAAGTATAACCAGTGTGTACATAGCATACATCTACACAGCAGGATGCAACATTTCCCAACATAATGCTTGTGGTAAGAATCACAAGCAGCCTCTGAGGAGCGTATACTACAATAGAAGGCCAAAACCCCAAGAAACGAGTCCCTTCTCGTTGGACTGAAGACCAACACAGGTTGCCTTGTTCTGTGGACACAGAGCCTCGTGGGTAGCTCACCCACCAGCCCAAAGGCCAAATGCTTGAAGCACAGGCAGGAGAGCTCTGAAGGAGCCAYGCTGGACACTGAGCTCATTAGTCCTAGGGCTACCCCGCAATCTGCTGGATCCGCTGCAGGCCACACTTACCGGAGTTTCGACCATGTTGGGTTTGCTGTTCCGCAAAGTCTTCACAGCATGGAAAACGTCAACCACATTCTGCCTCTTTACCATTTCCACCACAATGCCAATGGCACAGAACATCCCGCTCCGGCCACCACCGTTTCTATGCACAAGGAAAACAGGTGATTAAACCTCACRATTGTATGAAAGGGCACCTGGTATGTCCCTCAGTTCTTTCATTTCATGAGGATGAGCGAATTAAGACCTTCAGAAGGAGACCAGTCTTCCACTACCTCCTGGAAGATCCAGGGGATTTGGACTGAGATACTGGCTATTTCTGACCTTCCATGCAATAACTTAACTTGAATTCAGCCCTTAACCTTCACTATGTCACCCAACTAGGCTAAAGTCTAGTTTATATAGACATTCAAAATTAAAACCTAAGTTCAACAGCAAGTACAACATTTTCCATTTAATTCTAGATGGAGATTCATTTAAATGAATYACCCTGGAACAGGATGATTATGAAGCCAGACTAATGCTGGGGCACCACTGTTATCTTGTTGACCTCTGGGAAAACTTCCAAACTATTTTAATCTTCATTTCAAATAAATTAGAATAGGTATTTTTTCTTGTTAAGTTTAAATTAGCCAGATGGTCCAATAACTTTATATTTAAATAAGGTAAGATACTGGTCATTTTCTGGTCATGGAAGAAAAGATACTGTCTTTTCAACTCTTAAGCTAGCTCTTTTTTTTTAGATAAAATTTCTCTGGTAATACAATAATGAACTGAGTACTTCCTATTCATCTCCTTTTAAATATCAGACTAAATAAGCAGCYACCAGTCATTTACCAACAATATTTCAGCATCACTTAATACATGACAGAATATTTCTCTGATTTCACATAGCTAGTCTAAAAAAGCTCAAAATATACTAGCCTTTTGGGGAAAAAAKGTAAGAGAACATATGAAAGAGGTATATGAAAAATTAATATTTGGCACTCAGTAATAAAGACCTAAAATTGAAACTGTACAGAAGAAATCAATCTGCACATACTTTGTATATAAAGATGCTATTATATATGGAAGTGCTTTATATATCACTGCAGCATTGGACCCACAATATTCCTTCCCATGCTACCTTGACCTAACATAGAGAAACCTGAAAGTTGACCAGAGGCCGATCTACAGTACTAGAGGTACTTTTTATTTTATTTTTTATGTAAATAATGGCATATGCATAAGAATGTAGCTRTCCAAATGCTGCTGGAACTTAAAACATATATAGCATAAGCATACGTACACACATTATATGCTATAAACATATATAGCATAAGAACGCGTATAAGCATAAGGTTGAGGAGTAGGAACTCACTTTGTCAGAAATACTCACAGGCAATGAATGATGGTCCGACCCTCCCCCTCTTCACACTCCTCTTGCCATTTTTCAACCTGGAGAATTAGCTTCAAGAAGGATCTCTTGGAAGCTGGTACATCTCTATGAGACGCCCATCCCAAATACTGGAATTGCTGGACCATCAGATAGCCCTCTTGTGGCTGAGGGAAAGCAAAGAGTTTTGTGTCAATATAGCACCTTTACAGGTAGGTTTAGAAAACCAAAACAGAAAATTAGCTTGAAAACCTAAGCATTCACATGATGGACAGATTCCAACATGTATATATTGCATGGCAGGCTCTCTGTGAATTCATACAACTTGGACTCAAGAAACAGAATTAAAGATTAAAAAAAAGTAACTACATTGAAACAATATCACAGTTTACCAAACAGTAATGAAACTCATTCTGACTTCCTGTAAATGGACAAATTCGCTTAGTTCTGTGTATTGCAAGGGAGCTTAGCATCAATAATGTAGTAAAAACATCACTGCTAAAATCTGTAAGAAGTGAAAATAAGAAGTGAAACAAAAAGAAAAGAAGAAATCTCAAAATACAACAGAAAAGGTTTTATGGCTTAATATCTACCCAGTGTACCAACAGCTTAATCTTCTAAAAAGAGTATGGAGAACTGAAAATATTTTTCTTAACTTTGATCATAAATAAATAATAAATAACAGGTTTGGATAAAATATTAACTGCATKCAAACTGATCCCTGTTTCTTTGGAAAATATGACACCCTCAAAGAAAGATCTGTAAACACAGCAAAAWCTGCTTTCCCAGTGACTCATGGCTAACCTTCACCATTAATGCAAGCTACAAGTATGCAAAAGTCACAACTGGYGGTATGCAAGTTCAGTATCCAATGAAAGCTATTCGTAACAAGGATAATTCAACCAGACTGCGGGATAACTGTATAGATTGTGCCACATAGCTATAAATCTTTACCTGTTGGCAACATAAATGAGTGATTTACAGAGGTGATGTGGAGAAGGTGACATATTCTGTCAAACAGGGTTTGAGAAGATGCTGCACCAGTGTGATGCGATATAGGCCAGCAGAGAGACACACGGTGTAGCGTGTGAARGAACCACAGAGCATGTGAGACTGAAGCTGAGGAAAAGATGGTAAATGTAGGTTGAGGTGAAGCAATGCAGAAGTCTTCAGAGCTAGACAAACTTCTAGAGTTTTTTTGACACTCTACTAGGTAGAGTATCACAGTCTTCTAAGCTGTGGTTCTCATCCCTTAAAATGAAGGTAGTATTGGTTATATATGCACTGTAAGTCCTTCAGGTTCTGCTGTGTCATACACAGAGTCTTATGAAAGCTATGAATTAAAACCAGTCATTATTTGATCATTATATGGATTTTTCTTTCACTGTACAGAGACTTGAAATACTTCTAAGACATCTTGTAGCCATCAGAGAGTATTACAGAACCGTAGTCATTCACCTTAATGCTCTCTCCATTTACTGTGTAGCTGAAAAGCACTAGAAGTCAGTATTAGATATCGATGCTTGACATTGATGCTTCTCTGATTAATATCTGAAGCACATCAACATCATTTAAAAGTAAAAACATAGTAGCCTAGATAGTGTTAAAAATACATTAGATAGTTAGGATGATGCTTACTCTTGTTAGGTTGCATATCCTGAAAATTCGGTTTACCACATCGCAATCCATGGCACAGGACATGCACTCCACTTGGATGGGGCCGTACCTCAGCATTCCTTCTTCAGGCCAGTACTGTGGGCAGCCCTGCTCAGAGCAAAACRGGCATGATTAAAAGCTAGGTCTAATTCCACCACAGACAGCACCCCTTCCTGAGCAGCTCATGCTGCTCCACACTTTGATCAAATGGAGGAACCAAAATGGTTAGTGCTACACACAGGTACATGATAAAATCAGTCTCCAGACTAACCTGTGCCAAGTCGACTTCATTTAACATCACAAGAGAAGTGCAGCCATAGTCATACACTAATCTCCAGAAATCTTTCACAGTGTTTGGTAAAGGATGTTGCGTGACAATAAAAGCCGCTGGCTGCCTGTAGCTCTGCAAAGGCAAGCGGCGTCATTAGCACTGGTAGAGGAGGCACTTCATAACTTCCATGCAAACTCCGCGACACAAATAACACATAAATAGAACAAAGCTGTGACATCAAATACGCCAGATATCATCAAAGCTACTGTTAAAAATACATTGTCGTCTCAAGCGAGAACAAAGAGATCGCTCTGCTCGGATCAATGGCCTGCTCGAGTTCAGATGCGCACGCGGCCCTGAGGAGGCTCTCTGAGCTTTGCTGAGCACAGGCCTGGGCAAGTCCACTCGAGCTGCTGCATCGAGCAGCCTGAGCACAAAGCTCCCTCCCTGTATCACAGTGAGGGATATGGAGGCTCCAAGGCTTAGTTCATTCACACCAGGTTGCACATGAACTCTACGACTGAACTGGGGATTAAGCTCAATCTCAAAAATCTGCTTCGCTGCCGCAACCACAGGGTCACCACTTTTCTCTTAGGAAGCACAAACAGACCTTGCTGTTCACTAAAGGTTTATCTTTGAGATAATATCAAGCAGACTTTCAAGAAAGCCCTACAGAGCACTACTATTAAACCAAAAAAAACCTTTTAATTCCTCTGCTAGAAAATGCTGCACATTTTATGGTCCCTGCCTATAAGCAGAACTGCAGTTTTAAAAGAAGAAGGCTGCAGAAACAGTGAAGCTGGAGAGGAACGAAGCAGTGCGCGGGCTGACAATTAGATGCCTAGCTTATGACAGCATTTACTGGATTGAAGAACTAAGCGCTGAGGTCACTAGGCCTAATTTCCACCAGAAAGCAGAAGTTAGCAGGCGTGCTTAGGCAAAAGTGCCATTTTTCTCTCATGACAGCCAGTTCTATTGTCTGCATGCTGCAATAGGCACAGCTGCAAATAGGGATTTCCAGCCCTACATAGGCTGGCTCAGACTAACTCACAGAGGGACCAGTTCCTGCAGCACATAAACTACTAGCAGCAAACAGAGAGGAGAGCAGAGAGGCTTTTTGCAGGCAATATGCAACTGCATGTGGAAGAATTCTTGACTTTAATGAAGGAATACAGATATGAACTGGAAAGAAACTCTGAAARGTTAATTTGAAAAACAGAGTAATACAGTGAATACTTTTGTGGGTGAATGGGAATGTAAATATCCAATCTGGAGATGAAGCTGTTGGACAGCAGTGTGCAACGTGAAAATGCCCCTGCTAGGTGTTTAGTATCTATGTTTCTAGCTRAAGTAGTGTGATTATACAATTAATGCCTCTAAAATCAGCACATATTTGATAGTAGAGTAAGGAGGATGACAATTTTCTTTCGCTTGTATATGCCACCTTTTTCTAATACAGGAAGCAAGTCTGCATAGCAGTGTGGGCACGCAGCTTGTGTCCTACTGCCTAGATCTGTTGAAAGAGTAAACAGGAACAACCACTCCAGAATCTTCCCTTGTATTATCAAGGAATAAAACATGAAGCTAAAAAGGACATGTTTTTTTAGCCCCCTTCCCCATCACTTCTGGACCTTCCTTCTTGGTGGTGACCAGTGATAGGACATGGGGCAATAGGTATAAACTAAAACACAGGCAGTTCCATCTCCATATGAAGAAGAAATTCTTTCCTGTGAGGGTGACAGAGCCCTGGAACAGGCTGCCCAGAGAGATTGTGGAGTCTCCTTCTCTGGAGATCTTCCAAACCTGCCTGGAYGCCGCCCTGTGCCCCGTGCTCTGGGTGTGCCTGCTTGAGCAGGGGGGTTGGACTAGATGATCTCTAGAGGTCCCTTCCAACCTCAACCATTCTGGGATTCCCAAGACAGGAGGATGTCCTTGGGTTCAGATTATCCAGAAGAACAGACAGGATATCTGCTCTCCCGCTAAGGGGCAGACATTCTTACGGAAGAAGATAGGGACACAGTACACTGCAGAAAAAGATTTCTCTTTTGCTCTGTAAATCCTCCTTTTCTTGCCCAGCTCTGGGTTGCATCTTTCTGAATAAAAGAAAATCACGAAAACAGAACCCAAAACTTCTATTACCCACATATTTTATCTGCATTTATAGCTTTGTTATGTTGCCTTAGGGTAATACATATGCTTAATTTTGCTGCTTTCTTCTTCCTTTTAGTAATATAAACAGCACTGGTGCCTTTTCTTTTATTACTACCATTTCTGCCTTTCCACACTTGTCTCTGCTTATCCATTAATATATTGGTGTTTGCTTCTCTTTCTGCCTGCCACACACTGCTATACATGCAGCATCTTCCTGCCATGTAGTGTTTCACTTTTTCTCCCCAAAGCCCCCTCCTCTGCACAGCTGAGCTGCTTGCTCCAGACTACATCTATTCCGTCCAGGTGTTTAATGTAATTTTAACTGYAGTTTTAAACAGCTTATTTGCTACCAGAATGCTACTCACTGCTTTGCAATTCATCCATTCAGCCCCCGTGACTCCCTAATAGATTGGTCTCACACATGCTACTCCTCCGTTTTCCTGGCACAAGAGCTAATTTGGAGATCAGAGACTGCATTTTACTAGAGGTTTAAATGTTTCCTAGCTCAGACAGGACCGCCAGGACTAATACCATTTAGTCCTGATTGCTGCTGCTAGTTTCCATATCATTCCAGCATCGTTTTTTTGACATCTCTGTTCCTGACAGTAATTCATTTTTTGAGAAAAGCGAGATGCTCTGAAAATCAGGCCCTTTATTTAGGTGTTTACTGTAAACATGGCTTTAGGGGCCTAACTTTGGAAWTGCTAACAGTAGGCACAGGCAAAGACATATGACAGCACATGTGTGATGAACTGCATTATGGATCAGACACCTCTGTTCTTTCCACTAATTCACCCTTTACCCTGATGGCACCACCACTGCTTGAGCTCCAAGGATGTTTCACAGTTGCAATTTAAAATATGAAAATCAAAGAAATCCCCTATCACGAAATTTGCCAAAGAAACATTTTTGTCTTTTCCTCTGTCTCCCGCTCCCACCCACCACTCCCAACATATATAGCCTTTCTCCTAAAATAATAATAGCAATCTAATCCTCAAGCAGGTAATCCCTATTTTCTGACAAACAGCAGATTTCTGAGATCCCGCTGAGATTTGGGATTCAGAGGACTGAAGACCAGGGTTTTCTATAATGCTTTTCAACAGGAATGCAGAAGACTAAAATATCAAACCTTATGAAGAAGCTATACAAGGTAGGGGAGTAGAGGGGAAAGGAGGCTACCACTTCCCCCCTTCTTTGTTAAGACTGCTTTAATGCACTCTACAGCAAGAAAGAATTACCCTTTCTTAAACCCGCAAGTGCTCGCTCTCCTRTTACACAGTTTTTCCAACGCACACTAAGCAGACAAAGGAGATAGTCTCTTACGTCCATAAGAGCAGCATTGATATAGTTGCTGCTCTCCCCATCAATAGTAATCAAGAAAGGCAGACATCTGTCAGGTGGCAGCATATCCATGAAGCGGTTCTTGTCGTGATTCCTTGGCAAGCAGGCTATGCTGCAGTCCTCAGCTTGCAGGCGCGGGGTCACGGAATTCAGCGTCTAAGGAACAGAGGAGGCTGGTGTCAGGCTCAGAAGCGATGGTCTCAGCACTTGCCGAGTTATTAATTTTAAATGTTGCGACGCTGAGGAATCATTAGCAAATAAGAGTTTGCGAAATGGACTCGGACCTTTCAAGAGGACTTAAACTGCACGTGCAAAAAGTGCTCCCTGCATCACTAACCACATCCCGCTTGCCAACACCTCTTCAGAAAGGAATAAAGCAAAGAGTCTTAAGAGCTCCAAAGAACTGTGCCTTTGCTGTGCAAATACAAGCCAAAACTCTCTCAAATTCCCAGTCAATGCTCTTTATTCCAGCCAGATAATTGCTTCATTTTTTTTTCAAACAATTCCATGTTTCTCATGTTTAAAAAAAACTTTGCAAAGCATGTAAACATGAATGCTATATCTTGTGGAACGAAAGAAAGGGACTGAGCATTATATATGTGATACAAAAATTCCTTCCCTTTAAAATTACATATGTAGCCAGAGGCAGAAAAAGGTTGTTGTCACATGAAGAGTTAGAAGCAACTGTAAATACCTGGAACTCATCTTTGAGATGTGAAGAGTTTGTCTGAGAGTCTATTCTAATCATATCAAAATACGCAGCTTTGAATTCACAGACAGGAATAGCAGTTTCTCCACASAGACAAGCCTCTAGAATGGCGTCATGAATAAAGATGTACTGCTCCTACCAAATTAGAGGAAAAGGAAAAACACATAGCCATTTAGAATCATAGAATCTTTCCTTCCATTAAGATAAATACACTACCTGCAACACTATGAATTTCATTCAAGATAGTGTCCATCAATCCATTAGATACTGGTTTTAGGATGATAAACTTTCATCATACCAGGAATGCAGTTAATCAGCATGTTTTCTTTAAAGGCAAATTAACTCARTAAAACTTAGGAGTACAGACATAGCAATTTACTTAATGGAGCATTTTCACTTTTCTTGGGGTGTTTGTGGGTTTCTSTGTGTATGCCAATGACTTGCTGGCTTTACTCATTTTCTTCTTTACAATCGCTTTCACTCTTGTAAAAGTAGTAAAAAGCGTAATATGCTGCAAGAACTACATGTGATTAGCAGCTATTTGGCATGCTGCATGCTCCTTATGTGTGTGCAAGCTAGTACACCAATTTACTGATAGTTGGCTCTAGGCTAGTAATAAACTCAAGTGCATCCAAACAGGAACAAGGTTTCCTCCCATTTTTTTTCTGGCTTCTCTTGAGATATTCTAAGTCTTAGATACTAATTATTTCAATCGGATCTCCTGTCCTTTTTTATACAGAACCCATACTATTTACTTATCTCAAGAGTTAAGAACAACATATATCTTGTCTGCACAGCAAATTGTGTTGGCTGTGCCAGCTTACTCTGCATAATATGGATAACAATGAAGTTAAAGCAGTGAATTCACAAAGTGAATTTCCAACTTTTGAATTACCTTCCCAGAATTACGGGTACTGGGGCTGAGGACAGAGGTGCCAGATGAACCTATGATAGGGTCATGCTTAAAAATTCCCCTTACTTTTTCTTATGAAGTTAGATGGGTATTYGTGTATGAAGACAGAGAGAGGTGGCAGGTTTGCCACATGATCCTACATCTGTTTGCCATCAGGAATGCCTCCCAACGGGGATAACCCCTCCCCAGACATGCCCCCCACTAGAGTTTGTGGTTTTCAAAGTAATAGCAAAATTCTGGTCTATCACATTTCAAAAAGCAGCAGGTCCTTCGAAGGGAAAGTGCCATACCTCTGTCTGCACCATGTTGATGCGACGCGACCGTAAAGCTTTAACACAGTTGTAGATGTCCACAACACCTTCTCTTTCTGCCATATCTAACATGATATCGATCACAATATAACAGCCTGTTCGTCCAGCACCAGCACTAAAAATAATCAGTAAATATTGTTAAGAATGCCCCCATAAAACATCCACTCCACAAGCTTTATAAATTTGCCTTTAAAACATTTGTAAAAAGTTATTTCTCTTTCATTACAACTTAATATTTATTTTTCCTTCTCTTCTTCATAATGTCTTTTAAATCTTTAAAGCTGAATAATCRTTTTTATCAGATTTGACCAATAAGTGATAGCAAAAAGATTATCACCCAGATCAACACGTCCAGTAAAAAAAAACTCTTAAACTGAGATCAGGAACATGATTAAGCTCATATAGTTCAAAACGTAACAGATATTCTTTTTATATGATATGACTAAAGATAATTTTCAAGTGAAATATTACAATAAGAACCTCAGGTGTACAGCCAAACTCTAAAACAATTTAGACAGCACATTTGTCATTAAGTGAAAGATCTTCTCTGGATTCATTTTGTTTTATATATAGCTATAGACAATTTTTTCAGAGTGAATTTTTAAAATTTGAACAAGATTAATAGCTTTATCTACTGAATGTAATTAAATATTTGATGGTTCTGATAGAAAATTCTCTTTGGAAGGGATTGTGTCTCAAAATACAAGCCATTCAAAGCCTTCATGGAAACAACATGCTGTATTTGCTGCCATTAACCTCATTCCATCTTCATTCATCTACTTGTTTACTTTGATTTAAATTAATAATCTGCTCAGACATTATATATAACACCAAACCATTAAAGCAGCTGTAATTACATTTCCTTCTAGAGTACTGTCACAAAATTTTTGTAGGACACCTTAAATGATAGCCTGAAGCCCATGATTTAGCTAACGTAACCCTCACAGAAAAAAAAAAAAAAAGATATCAACTATTCGATTTAGGAAAACTGTATTAGAATCGAGTTATTTGTGAATGCTGCTGTACACAGCCTAATCCTGAACTTGCAATGTGAATTATGCAATTCAAAACCAGGACAACAACAAAACACTTCAAAAACACTGCGTGCTTCGCAAGAGGTTGGTACAAAGACTCACATAGGAAGGTGTGGAAAATGAGTCTCCCTGTTCTGTACCCACCTGCAATGCACAACAATGGGCCCAGCACTAGGAGGGTTGGACAGTTTGACTCTCCGTATGAATGAGAGTAGGCCAGTGGCATTGTAAGGAACTCCATGATCTGGCCAGCCAGTGAAATGGAACTGCTTAACTTCACGGATTTCATTGTAACCCCTCTGTAAAAGGCAAAAAGAAAGGTTACAAGATTCAAAGTATTTCACACACAAGAGCTCTTCTGAATCAAGCAATGGCACCACTGTTAGGATCTGCATGCCGTCTCCATCATTTCAGCTTTCAACAAATATTTAAAGGAAAAAGCACAGCATTCCATCTTTAAAAGCAAAGACATCTTCTACAACAGAAAATTACAACAGAAAATATTGACTCCAAAACTGCCACACATTATTTATGAAGAGCAGAAACTACCTCTCCGCTATCTTTTAACCCAATGCTTTCACATAAAGCTTTACAGATAAGGCTTAAAGATGTTATTGTATTTTTTTCCATTTTGAAATTCATCATTCTTATATTTGCTATAATAATATGCTAGTTTTGCATCATTAGGTATTTCCCCCTATACTTGGATGCARTTTTCATTAATTTTCACAAGTTTTGCTAATTAAAGAAATGGTCTGCAACGTTTGCAGGCAAGTACAATGATTTACTGGGAGACCACAACTCTATCACATATCTTATAATGACTCATTTCATTCTTTGATCAYGGGAGATTGACTCAGTTGCATTTAGTTCTAATAGAACAGGTSGAGATGAATGACTGGCACAACAGTTCCCATTCAGGTACTTCAGCACAGCTTGGGCCAACAGAGGAAAGGTGAATGTATACGGAAGAGGAGAGGAAAAGGAAGGGTAGAAGTCATTTTTTTTGGCAGTTCTAAAYACTAAAATGATATGTATGTATGGACATCCCTGATGCAGTCATTACTCCTGCCCTGAGATAAGGCTGCCTTATCTGTGGACCTCTTAAGCAGGCAGAGGGATTTGGTGTCCTACAGGATCCCATGCAGGTCTAACCTCCTGCATGTGCCTTGCTACCAGAGAGGTATTTCATTAATGCCTTTTGAAATGTACTCACCCTTCCTAGAGTGAACGTCCTGACAACATATTCTGCAAGTGGCTCCATCTCTACACAAGTCACTTTAAAGTCACCGTAGACTTCTGTGTCATCAGGCCAGTATTTGTAGCACTTAACCTAAATACAAAATGCAAAAGCATCTTACACCAAAGGAAAATAAAAGCTTGAAAAAACGTTACTGCATGTTTTGCATTATAACACCAACATATACTTCAACTTCTATGTATTTATAAGTAGAAAATACTTATTGCCAAAATGACCCTGTACTCAAGTGACTTATGTCATGGCTCAAGTTTAATGGCTGTTCTGTCACGTTAAGCACTATTTGGAAGGAGTTTATGCTATTTTACACAGCTGTAGTCAGATACCAAATTCATTACTAAATGAGCACTTTTGCTTTAGTGCTGAGCTGTGGAGGACATTTTCCACTTACATTAAAGTGTGATGCATTTCATACCAGTAATCAAACTGCTGTAAGTAATCTTAGATATTTTTGATTACTCCCCAAGGGATGAGTAAATGCTAAACTGTAAGTAATTTGCTGATTTCTAGCCACTAGTATAGAAGCATACTTGCTCTCTCGTCCCCTTGCTAGGCTCATTTGAGCAGCTTAATTTCCAGAACTTCTTTGTTGAATTAGGAATTTGGGACTCAGACTCACTACTCCTAAAATGAATAGAGCATCAGTCTTCTGTGGTGGCTCTTCTAAAGTTTCTTTTTCATATATACACTGCTTTAACCGTCAAGAATGTGTGGACTATGGACTTTCCTCTTAGCGTACAAGGGATGTCCCTCCCAAGACCCTTCTAGATTTTGCCAATAATATCAGTTGTAAGCAGGTTTTTCCTTAGGCTTGTAGCATAAAAAATGGGGTGAAAACGAAGAAAACTTACTCTCCCAACTTCAACCAAATTTGTGACCATCACAACACAAGCTGATTGCTCCTGCCATATCATTCTCCAAAAATCATATACAGTCTCATGAACTGGACCTGTAAGGAAAATGCCTGCTGTTACTCTGTAATAACAGCACAGTCAAAGCAAGCAATAAAAATAAAATTCAGTACTTTATGGAACTGACACAGACAAATGCATTTGCTCAAAGGTGAGAGCCTGACAAAACCACATCATCATACCATCATCCCAGTTTCTAAACTATGCTGTTACTTCCAACCAATGCTGAAGCATCTCCRTTTAACTGAATTACCACTTGAAAGATATCAAAAGCAGGTGTTTTACGCAGCAAAACACCAGAAGTAGCTTGAAAAGCACACAGACACAACTGTAGATGCAGTCACACATTGTTAAGTTTCTAATTTTGTTTTACTTATTAAATAATGTGCTGAGGGGGAGTTTCTTCAGATGGTCCCTGAAGGCTGGAGAGAAATGACAGTGAGAAAGGCCGTGGAAAAGATTGCATACATTTCCCACCTCTCTCCCTGCAACGTGTGCAGGCACAAAGAGTCACTGAAGGGCATTTAAGCTTACCACCAAATGGTATTTTAACTAATTCAACTATTTTTCTGTGAAGCAAATGGGAAGCTTGTGTAAGCTTTGCCTCCTGCTCTGCTTCAGAGGTACCAATCACCCACGGAGGGCCAGTGGCTTTTGGACTGCTATAAGCACTTCAGACCACGGTGTAGCAGTGTGTGTAACGCAAACACATCTGAACACTTAGGTAGGTTCCTTCTCATGCCAAGTTAAAGGCTGCAAAGGAAGGCAGCAATAAACTTGCATGTCCTGTATGCACTGTGACATGTAACTGATCCACCTACTAAAACAGATCTTCAAATACACCTGTAGCCTTAACTGCCCCAGAAGGAGACTTTTCTAGAGAGCATTTAAGCAAAAATAAAGAAAATGTGGGCAGAGTTTTAAACCTCTTGATTTATAACGGCTTTTTAGTTTGCATTTTTGCGAGAATACCTTCAGTCAACTGAAGGCACAAATAACAAGAGATTTCCAGACTGCTATCTGATTATGCTCACAGATCAAGTAACATCTAAATCTAATTATTTTTGTTTTAATTCATAGCCTCTAAAACTTCTGTGCAATCTTAGACCAGACTATTTGTTTTACCTCATTTTGAGAAATTTAATCAGAAATACATGACTAACTTCCACAGAAATGTAACATTTTACTTCTGCCCCTGCTTTTTTTTATCAGGGTGTTAGACTATAAATATTTTCTTACGTCTACAGAAAGGCTTTGCTTCTCTGTGGCCTTATTTTATCCAGATTTGTTGAGATAGTGTTTAATTCTATCATTACTATCTTCACAGTCTCAATTTTGGACTAAATATTAATCAGTGAAATAATAAAGCATAGGAAAAAAATGCCTCAAGGCAGGTTGAAACTCTGCTCTGTTCACGTGCCTCATTTCTCTATTCATCTTCATAATTGGAATTTACAGTTGTAGCTATTGACTTTATCAACTGAATTTATCACTGAAAGAATTACTCAATATCTAATTAACATGACAAATTAGTGCAATTTTTGCATTCATTCACATTCCATTTGAACATGCCATACTGATTTACCCTAATGTAAGAAGACAACTCATAGTATTGGATATGCTTTACTTCGACACACTCCCATTTTACCAAAACTCTGCGGAACGTCATGGCAAATGCATATTAGACTTGATTTATGTTGGCCAAGTCTTACCTTGGGTTGCAATGTAGTGACTTGGTCTCTGATATCCCTAGAAGAGCAATATAATTTGGTTTGAATACCATAATACTAACAGAATGGGAAAAATAAAAACATAACGTACTACAGAACTGTTAGCTCTAGACAACCTTTCAGAACAAACCAATATTTAAGAGCAGCATGAAGCTCAAAACCAAAAAAAAAAAAAAAAAARAAAAAAGGAAAACAAGAAGACTGTTAATGCTAAATAGGTCTCGAATGGCAACAGATAAAATGGAAATAACATTTGACTGGAACAGACACTGTAGTGTACTGGGGGGGGATTCTAGACAGGTGACTAGCCCTATAAATTAGTCTTGTATTCACATTATCTCCTCAGCTCAATACATTGGGTCATTTATTTAAAATTCAATATAAATTATCTTTGTCTCCAGAACAGTCAATCTCCAATTGTCAGTTATCATTCCCAACTCATACAAATGTGAAATTAATACACACCTTTTCTTTTCTTATAAATAAAGAATTATTGCAAGGCACAAAGTGGTATATTCCCAAGCTGTAAATAGCAGGGACAAGTCCTTCCAATGSCAGAGCTGAACAGTGTGATACGGGCACTAAATTAGGGTCCTTCAGGAACAGAATCTTCTGCACCACTATATGCACTGTGTGTGTATTATACCGTGCACAATACACACACAAGAATATACACATACATATATATAGATGGCCCTACACAACCAAGCCTTTCCAGTTAGCTAGATATATTCCACTGCTAGTGATATATATATATATATATATATATATACACACACACACAGCTATATTGCGCAGATTTAAGTGTCAGTCATCCACACACAAACTACAAGACAGAGAGATTCTGCTCTTGAGATCATTAAGAATCTATTTTGATCTGGGCCCGCATCACATTAGCCACTTAGACAAAAAACTTTTAGAATTGCTGATGATAAACAACACAGAATTTCACAGTGAGAGAAATAACTGCAATTGTTTATTAGGTTGTGATTTTACTAAGCCAGTTGATTCAAATACTGCATCGCAAGGGATATGGAGTCTTCACATTCATTTCTTGCTACTAAACTGAAAGATTTCACTGTGCCACTGTACCCCAGGTGTTTATATCCTTTTAGCACAGACGGTTTCATTATCCTGTTTAGAGTGAGAACATCTTTCTCTGGGGCTTATGAAAAGCCTTCTGAGTATCTTATTCTTGACTTTAGAAGGGGCCAAGTTTACATCAAATTACTTAAAAATTGTCTCCTAGATTTCCCAAGATCAAGCCCCAACTTCAAATTATGAAAGTGGAGTACTGAGCTACGCTCTTTTACATTCAGTAGTACACCCCAGAATGAGGTAAATGTACCACTATAACACTGCAAAGTGCCAGTTTTAACTTGCAGCCTTCTTCTCTGGTTATAATGAGACTCTATCTACCCCTGAGTAAGCAAACCTATGTCCTCAGGGAACTGGAATTATTACAGATCAGGCAGATTTTTCTTATTTAAAGCACCAGGCAAAACATCATGGGCCTACACCTCACAGAAACTGTCATATAAAAACATCAAAATAAGAAGTCAGTGCTATACCTGTACCTCATTTTTTTTATTTTTCAGGATCTAGAGGGTCTCAARTAATTTATAAACCAACAGTGGACAGGAAATCTAATAAGGTGCAATTATAAAGAAAAGTAACAAAGGCCATGTGTTTGAGAYCACTCCACTAGCCTTTTCACCATTTTCCAAACTACTTTGAATTCCACAGACAGATAAAGTTATATTTTGTTAATCAAAACAGAGCAGAAATTGTTCGAATTTCCTATCATTTTTTTCTTTTAATTCACATTTTAATTGAAGTATGAGATTTCAAATATGAGAAGAGTTTTCTGCAGCAGAAAACATGAAATTTCTCTTACTTTGAAATATTATATATATGTTTGTGTATATACATTTTGTAATATTCAAATTGGCACCTGAACACAAACACCAGCTAAAAGTTCAGTTTGTCTACATTGCTAAACCTTTCCAACAAAACAGACAAAAAACAAACCCTCTTCCCAAACGTATATATTACAACTACTTCAAAAGATACATTTTCAAAAAACTACAGTACAGCATACCATCCAGCTTCTCACATACAAAGGAGAGGAGAAAATAAAATCTTGTAACCAAAAACATAAAAAATAATTGAACAGCAAATTTTCTTTAACACAGAGATACACCTCATTTATCTAACAAGATTAAGAGATATTTTAAAAGTCTAAATAATCTTTTCAAAACAGGTACAAAAATATTCACAGAAAAGGACATTCTTAAAGGAACAGATGAGAAATTAGATGAGGCATGCATGGATATCTAGTGATAAAAATAATCAATAACAATATCTATATTAAATATTTACAATAGGATGCTGTTATTCACATATAGTGGTACTTACATCCCTGTACAGCCAAATCTACAGCCCAAACCAAAGTCAGATGTGAAAGAAAGCACAACAATGTCAGTGAGTACTAGGACGTAGAACAAGGAAAGTGTACATTTTGTTCTTAATAAAAGAAAGCTTTCAATTAATTTTTAGGCATATCATGCAAAAAGTTTCACATAGAGAGAAGGTGGCAAAATGAAAGAGAAAAAGTCATACAATCCACTCACATCTATGTAGTTGGCATTAATGTAATCTGAAGATGGATCATCCTCAACAGGTTGCAAAATCACTCTGGAGTGGTCATCTGTAAACAACAAAAGCYGTGATGGTGTGTTTCCTACCTGTGATCTTTTAAGTGAGATATTACGGAATAAGAAAAAAAAGTCATAGAGTAGCTATCAGGAACATGCTTTCAACCACTTGGATTTTGAATAACAGGTAGCACCACCAGTTCAGCAGTTTCTCCCATAACTTCATTCCTATACGTTCAATTCCCTTTGTAAAACTGTAATAAACCGCCTTATCCCAGAGGATGAATCTGAACTATTGAGACTTTATGCCTAAAGACAGGAGCCAGAGCTCTTTGATGTTCWTTGCCTCCGTAAAACACACCACTTTTAAATGGCTGCAATTCAGATGTATCAGCTATAAATCACATAAATCACATCCGCTATAAATCACAGAAAACATGAAAAGTTTTGAAGCAGTCAGAATAGCCTGAAATAAATTATACCTGCAGAAAACTACCACAGAATTAGCATCCAAATGAGCGCTGTCACTTCTACATGTTCACCACAGCTTGTAAGACGGAGATAAAAATGTGAACTCCAKTCCAAATTAAAAGAGGAAGAAAGATGAACTAACATAACTGTCTGAAGAGCAACGAGAAAGCTGGAAAAGGCACTGTCCCTCTCCCCTGATTGAGGTGGTAAGCCAGTATGTCACCACACATTTTTCAAGGAAAAGAACAGTGCTCAAGTAATACATGACCACATGCATCAGTAAAAGCAAGAGCGCTGACACTTACATGCTATGATGTTTCCATAGCGGTTCTTTGTTCTGTTTTGATCCTTCTTAGCAACATCCCAAGAAGCCGACTGTCCTTCAAAAAAACTCTATAAATAAAAAAGTTCAGAAAGAAAACGTTGAGATGGTTAACTTTTCACTACAATGAACACACAGGTTAAAAGAACTTCTCTGCCATAAAGGAAGCCTCAGTTTTGCTTATCTGCCTTGGCCACCCAGGCTGCGCCATGATACAGAAATGCAGTTACAGCAAAAGGGAGAACTTCTCTCATTAAAACTTCCAGAGTCAGTCGCTGATGGACTCCGGGGGGATTTCAGACTCTKGAACTGGTGGTATGTTGGACATACCTGGATATCCCCATTAGGCGAGAAAAACAGTAAATTGAGAAACACAAGTAGACCCTCCTTAACAAGATACCACAATATATTAGCCCATATGGTACAATATTGCACTGCTTTCCTCAAATTGTTCAACTTTTCTTCCTGTAAAGCAATCTGAMAGCCTCCTCTGCAAATATGTATTCCTCATGTTGTTTTCCTATATATCCCTTCCTCCAGCCAGTAGCAAAATAATTCTACATGTTCTAAGAGTTTGATGTCCCGTTAATGACAGAGGAAATGTTTATTCCTCCTCAGCTTTTCCTTCATTTGCCCACAGATATTTTACAACTCTTGCAGTCTATAATTCTCTCTCCTCCCAGGTGTGCTGTCATCCTGATCTACAAAGGCTAATTTCACACATTATGTTATAGCCATAGAAACAAAACTTTAATGTGCTGTCAGAAGCCCAAGTCAGGCCAAAGATGCCATGAGTGGTTATACAAGAAACAGAAAGTAGGCAACACCTTAAAGGAAATTAGGGACAATTTTCACCCCTGGCTTAATACTTCCCCCAAGCTGATACTTGCACTCAGCCTTACAGTGAGGCAGAGCATAAGGAAGTGTACTTAAGTAACAAGAGGAAAATAAAATAATCTTATTTTAAAAGCACACATCTATTTATTCCAGTCTTTACAGTTTTAATGTTACAGGAGAGAGAGCTTTAGGAAGGAGAGAAGATTCCACACTGAATCACAACAGATTATCTACTCAGATAAAACTCATTTCAAAACCTAGCTGTATTGCATGTGACCTAGGCAGTCACACATGGCACACACTTTACTGTGTGTACTGCCTCGTGTTGCAACCTTGCAGAATCTCAACAGATCCAGAGATCAGAACTGAAGGGAACCTGAACTCATCTTCCACCTTCAGTGCTGGGAAATTTTTGTTTTGATTTTTAAAATAAGGCAGGTCTCATTAGAACTTTATAAGAAGTTACTGCCCTCAGCACTTCTTTCTGCTTCTTAGATGGAGTTCAGTCTCAGTATTACCAATCAAACTGTTGCAATAAATCACTAGAGAGCTTCTAGCAGTGCAAAAACGGCTAMATCACCAATTTAATCTAATCCAGACGACCTACACTGAAAAGCGGTAGGAGAGCTCACATAATTAATTGCAATGTTTCAACTAAAACATGGTGACAAACAGTGTCAGCTTCTTATAACAGCTCCTATAATATTTATAATAGTCTTCTATTCATTAAAGTTAGCGTCATCTCCAGGCACTTATAACTTGCAGAGTCTCAGACAACTGGGACTCCACTCACTCCTTCATTCTTGGGTTACATATCAAAGAATCTAATGCCTGCTTATCTATCTTTATTTGTCCATTCATCCCAATACACTTGGTTGCATTCTTCTGTAACCCAATACAAACAAAAAGTCGGACCTTTCTGAGGGATTTTTCCTCACAGAACAATTTGCAAGCAAACCGCTCCAGATCTCACCTCRTATTCCTCTTTAAATCCATAGCTATCAGAAGTCTTCATCAGGTTGATGTGCTGCAGTAGATCGGCCACCCTGATGGCAGGGTGCAGCTGCCCTGTCTGGTAGGGGGATTCGGTGCCTTCGCAGAGGTAACGGGGGACGTCCAGAAGACGACTGGACTCTGCTGTTGCAGTGTGATTTTCATCTACATTTACAAGAAATCAATGCATTAGGGACCAGCATGGCAATGGCAACTGCTGCCCTACATGTCAACAGCTATTTTCAAGCCTCTTCCTTGAAAAACATGTCTGATTTATGGGAATGCAAACTGCTGCCCAGCATATAAATACCGTAATGTGCATAAAGGAATTTAACTGCAAACTCACACAAAAAGTTTGCAATTTCTCATCCAGTAATAAAGATGTCTAAAGGGCAATTTATTTGAAACTACCGAACTTTACGACGTTCATGCACTTGAGAACTCCAGTCTCTATCACCTGAAAGTAACTTTTTTACAGCTAGCATGTATCAACAGCAATACTGCACCTTAAGCAATAAATTAGAATAACTCCATAGTGGTGTCAGCACATCATTTGTTTAAAGCCAACAAACAGTAAATTGAGATTGCAGTGAAAAACAGAAGCAATTATGCTAGGACTTCAGAACACTCTCATCTCCCATTTGGAAAGCAGAATAAATACTCCAGAGTAGTCATTTTAATCCTTTAATAGAAAAATTAAATAAAGAATGAATGAAGAAAGTGGAGACAAAACTAGAAAAATATGTGTTTTGAATTCACCTGCAGCTTTTACTCAGCATGAAGAATGAACTCTCTTCCTATGTCTTATGTTCTACTAATCCTCTTAATCAAAACTGAATGTCAAAACTGCTTAAAATGATCACATTTAATCAATTCCTTCTAAGAAACATATTTTTTTTATGAGCAATCAACAATTCATATGACTTTACACAGGAAGAAAAAAAATCTAATAGAAAACTTTTTTTGGAAAATAACTACAGAAATGAGAAGTGGGTATGTGACCCCTCAAACACTTCTGCTCATATGATAGCTATTCTGCAATCAGTCCATCATTTTCCTTCCAAAGAGCTCAGAGTAGAAAGTAAAACACTCTAGGAAGAAAACAGAAAGCCCAAGGTTGGATTTTCTAATATGTTGCCGAAAATGCAAAATTTGCTAATGCTGTATGAAATAAGAGCTCCTACTAAGTAACCTGACTCTTTGAACTGTCACATAAATTGCTAAATTCAGTGCATTTATGCCTCATTAAACTGCCTAATAACATGAGTGACATGTACCAGTCACTTCTTATAGTAATGTTACACATATGAAATCAAACACATTTCAAACAGCCTCAGCATTGGCAGTTCTCCCCATTCCTTGCAGTGTACTTACCAGTAATAGGCACTTTAACCCATTGAAGCAGCAAAAAATAATGAGTGAACAGAACRTAAGAAATTTATTTTAGGACTATATTAGAAAATTACTAAACGGAAAATGACATTAAAAGTTGTTAAAGCTTCGCAATAGGTAACAATGAAAGCAGCTTTAAAAATTAAGGGCCACATTATGCCATCAGTGTGGTGATAGGGACTTGGGAAAAGCAAAATTGTCATACTAGCTTACTGCTAATGCACATATAATGGAGTACAACATTAATAACCTAAAAATGAAGAAAATGAAATCTAGTACAGCGACAAAGTAATAACAACTCCATATAAAACAAGATTTGCTATAATTTAGGGCCCATAAATGTTTGCTCATCTGTAAATAAAAACGGATGGAMACTGTATTGGGATGTTCAACAAAGTAAAATGAATATGGAGAAGAACAGGCCCACTGATCTAGTTCAAAAGGAACAAACCTAAAGCTACCAACCCCTTCTTTATGGGCTACCCCTGCAAAGAAGCCCCAAAAGCCTGTCTGCTCTATCCACCGTTTCAGTCAACCTTAAGGAAAACTTTCTCTCTTCTAACAAGCAATGTTTTGCTTTTATCTCTAGACTAGCACACACAAAACACCACCACCAMCAACAGATGGAAATACRAACAGGAACTATTAAACTTTTCTTCAACTAACTCCAAGGGTTTTCTATGTGGTTGCCTGTCACATCGTAGAGCCAACAGATTTAACTTCTGCATTGCAAAAAACACACATAGGCTACATGCAACCTAGGAATAGTGTTACAAGCATCTTTACCTATGCCAACTGGACTTTACCTATGCCAATTTTAGGTGCCTAAAACAATGCTAAAGCATATGAGACGCCATACATGCATTTCAGGAAAAGACCCATTTTAAAATTAACTATTAATCACTTGGTTAATAATTTTGAAAGTATTCGTAATTCATATCTAATCCTCTGCTCTTTCAGGCAACCGTGTCATTTCATATTTCTTCATAAACTCTTCTTAATCTACCTAGTTGGTTTGTTTTGGTCTCCAAATTTGAATGCTTTAGCATCTAACTGCTAATAAGTTTTTATAATTTTTAATGCACTAACGTACTTGACATATATTAAAATCATGAAAATACAATTTGCAACATTAGCCAAAAGACGTGAGTGTCACACAGACTTACTAAAACTTCTACACTGTGAGTATGCACCAGTTTGAATAAGACCAAAAGACTAATTCACAAAGTAACAAAAAAAAAGATTTGTTATCACTCAAGGGACTCTGTAGAATATCTCCAAAGGCTCCTCCTGAGTCTACTCTGACCTATCCATAACTTGGACAACAAGACAGACAATTTAGTGAAAAAATGGGCTGAGAGCACTGAGTGGGAAGGCACCACAAGCACTTCACAAGTTACAAGATCAGATTTAGAAGTTAGATGTTAATTATCTGAGAAACAATGTAAAAATCAAGAGCTTAAATTAAACAGAAYGTAACATGACATATACAGGGAAGAGAAATAGCTCAAATATACAGCTACAAAATGGACTAACAGACTACTTAATGATAACTGGAATTTTAGCGGACCACAAGTTCAGCACGAGTCAGCAACACAACTGCCGTAAAAAAGGACAAAATACATTTCAGGTAATGAGGGCTTTCTAGGTAGAATACGAGGGCAACTATTCCACTCTGCTCAGTACTGAGGCTTCTCATGGAGAAATACCCATGACTTGGGCATCAACAGTTTAAGACTTAGAGCTACAAGTTAGAAAGTGTTCAGAGGAAAAGAATGATAAAAAGCATCACCTATACGATAATGGCTAAAACAGCTGTTTAACTCAACTGAGAGACAGGAAAGAACATGAAAGCCTTTCACACTTGAAAGGCTTTCTTAGAAGAGAAGCAATGTATTGTTCTCTATATTTTCTATAAGTCTGTTAAAAGGAAATGGCTCATTTGATAGCAATGAGGATTAGTCTACATTAGTCTAGTTAGGAGAACCTTTAAGGGGGGGGGAACAGCACTGGAACATACCACTGCAAGAACACAATTCTTTCACTAAAATTTTTTAAAACCACTTAGACAATTGTCAGGAGCAGTGTAGATTACCGGTGTACTCTCCCAGAGGATAGGATGAGAGGAGGGGTTAAGTTTTCTCAACCCTTTAAGATTTATCTCTAGGACTCTAATATCCAGGCTTAGTTTATATTCATGCTCACTTCTTGACATTCATTTTTTACTTTAAAGTAACCTCAGTAACTGTCTGAAATTTAACACTTGATTATATACTATTCATCATACTTATGACACCAAGAATCTTGGTACAAATTCCATTGGCACCTTTGCACTTTTTAAAAGAAAATCTTTAAACAAATGCATTCAGTGTTATATGTGACAGAGTAATTAAGTGACTGGCCACTCCCAGCATCTGTTCTTCCTTTTAAGTAATTACAAGGTTGAGAAAGTTTCCTAATTATAGTCAATTAAAATGCAAAATTAACATACCAGTACAGGAATATTTCTAAAGAATTTACAAATAAAGTTGTTGTTTCATATCTTCTTGGACACAACAGCATTTTCGACCCTTTTTTCTTTATTTCTTCTCATTCTTGTTACGTTTGAACATTATATGCCAAATAATAATATCTGCCTGCATTTTATTTATATCTGTCTTTTAGGAGAGTTTTACTTTCACATCAGTTCCTCTACAATTACTTAGAAAGCTTCAGGATGGATGAAATATTTTAGTGTGAAATATTTTTTTAAAAATTATTTTACCTATTTCTTCATCTATTCTTCAGTTATCACTGACTAGGAATAATTTMTTAATAAGAACAGACAATGTTTTTAGAATAAAGCATTCTAAGTTTATTTCGGAATTGATAAGCTGAGCATTGAGTTGAATATTGTCGGACAACAGCATAGCTATCTTTTACATAAAATGAGCTGTTTCAACATTCAACCATGCAAGGAAATGAAACTCATGCAGGAATGGGTAATGAAGGACTAGGGTCCTCACCTAACACAGCTGTCGGCACAAGTGGATCATTGGGCACTGTAGGAAAACAAAGCTCATGAAGAAATACATTACCCTCCATGCGTCTATTTTTGACCACAAAAGCACTGTACTTGGAATAAAATTCCAAATGATAATAAAATCTCATTAATTTTGTTACAACAGAAAAACAGAATGAATACAGAGTTCCAGAATGCATCCTGAATAAGAGAAGAATAAAGACTTAGGGATTCTTTGTGAAACAGAATAAAAAAGACATCATATGCACTCTAGTTTCCGAAAGCGCTCCTCCTTTACTATTGTTTTTTTGCTTCACAGTAAAGCTTTGCATTCACAGAACCAACCCATTTTCTATTCAGCCTATCCTCTCACATAATATTTGAACAATTCAGCTTTAAATAAGATGGTATTTCTTTAATGTATTCCATGTAGTTCAGAAAATTATATACATAATTACAGTTAATATCTTTTCTATGTTAAATACGGAAGATATTTCTCCTGATGAATATAGGAAAAAACACAGATATACAGATGTAGATGTCTGAGGAAAATCTATAGAATTTTATCATTCATTTCATAGCAAGAGCCATGCAGAGAAAAATATGTCATTTTAGACTGGAATGACAGAACCCAGAATTCAGTTTTGTTCTAATCTGGAACAACAACAACAAAAAGAAAGCCTCTCTGAGACAAAATTTAACTCTATGTAGTATTCTGTCTCCTAATTCAGTCTTTCTGTCTCCTAATTTGTCTCAGAGCAGGAAACCCTGGAAGCCTGAAGGGTTCCTTGCCCCAGAACAGATGACAGTCAGCAGAACTGAATCCTGGAACACCAAAAAAAGCACATACCTAGGAAGCTGGAAATCAGTGGTGTCAAACTCCTTGGCCAATCAGCCAGGCTAGCTGTGGTGGCTGAGGTTCATGAGCTCTTGGCTTCACACCACTCTGTGCAGAAGGCTGCCGAAGCGCCTGGCAGCCCTGGCTCGCTAATAGCCACAGTGGCTCCCAATGGATACTTTGCCTGGGATCTACCAGAGCTTAATCCAAAGTGAACTGGCTTTGGAAAAACGTCCCTGCAAATTTCAGTGCCAATGAGACATCAAACTGTGGAGAATTTTCAAATAGTTCTAGCCAAAACTGTGCACAAAAACTATTAGGAGAACTTAAATCCATCTGCTCTACACAGGCTGATACTAAACTCCCATTTATAATCGATACTTGAAAAAATTACCACTCTGTAGTTTGTTAAGCTTCAATAACCTGGAGTTTAACAATCCTCCAAACTGGGTTTCTCTTATACCAATATAGCAATAAGGAAAGAACTTAAGTCTTTAATGGAAGGAATCAGCTCATGTGAAGGACAAGAGCGAAGAGATGGGAGAGGGGGGAAGTATCCCACTCCCAAACCAGTATCTGCTTAGATGTGTTTAAAGCCAAGCACACAAGTCTGCACTGCTGGGGGAAGCCCTGATTCCTGCCCCTCCACAGCAGAGTCGTGGAGGGAACCCACACGCAAAGGCCAAGCTACTCAGCGGGTGTCAATGGGGTACCCTGCTTTTGTGCAAGCCGTGCTGTGGATGCTGAGGGGCAGGTGTAGCTGCATGTTTTAAATGGTAGCTCTGTCCCATTTAGCATTCACAAACCCGAACTGCCTTTGTGAAAAACAGACATCTGGCAAGTTCACAGCAAAGTAATGCAAATGCAGAGTAAATTTGAAGATATAGCAACAAGCTTGTTCTTAAACTCAAGGAAATGGCAACAAAAATTGGCAGTTTCCTTCTGTTAAAATATCCTGACTGCCAAAAGTAAAAGATTTAATTTGGCCTTCACATTATTATTCATTGCAGACATTATGTAAACTAGCAATATTTAATAAGTTGATATTAAATATGCCCATGAGGGAAAATGGCACTTCAGAATTTACTAGAATGCTTCCTGAAATAGTATCCATGCATACTCAAATAAGGCAAATATACCATATCCTAACACAGATAATATCTGAACATTCAAATCCAACTTCTGCATTTATCAGATCTCCTATAATGCATAGAGTTTAGAATCATTTCCTGAGAATGAAGAATAAATCGCTATCCCTGTTCCAACATGCAAGTGCACTCTAGAATATTTGTCACTGTTGTACTTACATCTGGGGCTGAAGTTATGAGAGTCCATAAATGTGATTGAAAGGGGATCTTCTGCATGCAGGGTGCTCTGGTCAGCATAACTCCTGTCCATCGCATTCACCATGTGTGTCATCTCTTGTCGAGTGGTCCCCATAGCATCTTTGCGCTTCTTAGCAAGTTTGCTGCCCAGCCAAAAAAAAAAACCCAAAGCACCTTAATTTTTGACGAAATGTTGAAGCTGACAATAGTAATCATCTATGGTCCTGAGTGAACAAGAGGGACTGCAAAGTCTGGCTGATTTTCATGGGCAGGCATTTTCCAGTGCAAGAGTTATAAAACTACGTATCCTGCTATAAAAGAGTTCATGATCATATGTTTCTTTTACACACACAAACGCTGCAATGAAATTTCTAACTACTGTACTCTGGTAATATTTTTCTTCCTGTAGAGTAATTATACCGATATAAACAAATTAGAGAATATAATTACATTTTAACTGAAATGATAAATAAGAAGCATCTGTGCGTACAGTTTTATCAACAATTTCCATTTAAAACTGTGTTTTGATTTTATAAATGGATAATTCGCTCCACTTGCTTTCCTTATTAGGAAGAAACCATTTAACCATCTAAATTACTTTGTTAGCCAAAAAATACTAAGAAACAATAAAACAAACATAATTATTCAGTAGGGAAATATATTACTTTTCACATCAAAAGTCGTTCCTCCTATCTGGCATGCAAGAGATCATGTGATATCATATCATCTTTGTTCCTGACACAAAGCCTTTGTTCTTACAAAAAAAAGATTTTAAAAAGTCTACCACACAGTTTGGGACCATTTTACAGACTCTACTCTGAATTTATCACAGCTACATCAGTACCATGCTAAGCTGTATAACGAAACCTCCAGATTAACAGGCAGGACCCTGAAAGTGCAGTCTTAGGAAATCTCTCTCAGTTCCTTCCTTTTGATGAAGAACTGGAAGTGACTTCCACTGTCCTTAGAAGTCACATCGAAGCAGGCAGTAGACTTTAATTATCATTTTAAGCCTAACACTCTTGAAAAAACATRTCTCAAGTAGTATAAGGTACTCATCAGAAAAATATTAGAGTTCACCGTAGTTCTTCAAGAATTAGTAACATATATTAGGTTGGGTATATTTTGAATTCTTAATCCCTTCTTCCTATTTTCATCTGGAGATCTGAGTGCAACGTACTAGATAACCAAATTGCTTATTTGGATAAACTGGACATCACACAGGAGAGAATATTTACTGAAAATAATACATTTTCAAAAATGTATCTTTAAAGTGCAGCCTACTTTCATGAGACTTTTTTTTTTTTCCTGCATAAAATATAATCAAATAACCTGTTAAGTGTTCATCTCACATTTCTCTGGTTAAAAGGACTGCTAGTTCTTGTATTCTCTTATAAYTTCTAATAGTCTTCTAATAACAGACAAAAAGACCACTAGGATAAATAGTCAATTCATACATTTTTCACATCCTGGGATATCCACAGAAAACAGTGAAATGACTTGCTCTTTTGAGCAGGGAACACTTTGTTTTGCACATTTTTTCCCTCTGTTTTAAAGGGCTGTTTCTTTGTTTAAGTATCTTGGTTCAACACAGGGGCCACAAAGTAGGCTATAGATGAACAAAGTAAGACATGCTTGAGAATGAATATTCTTTCATTAATCTTTCATGAATGATGCTTTTTAGCTTTTTACAGATTGACTACTTGGTTAATTACTACTTAACAGTACAGAAATATCAAAGGTGATTTCTAAACCTATTATTTTTCTCCAAAGCCTTGTGTTATACAAAAGAATTCTGTATATATTAGTTGTTCAGTGAAAAGTGAGTGGTAGGTGGATACCCCTCCCCATAAATGCTACATTTTATAACATTTACTCCAGATGTTCATCTTTAGAATACTTTATAAATTTTGGTTTAAACGGTACTCTGGTTGAACAAAGGTTTCAAACRAATACAAACAGAACTTCCTAAACGGAAGCTGCTTGTGCTTTATAACTGGGTTCTAATACTATCAAAGCCTTCACAAAACTGTCATTTCTAGTGCAGACTGTTTTTAAAGTTTCAAAGTCCTTCAGATATTCTCCATACACTGAAAGCTTCGCTTACTTGGAAAGATCCTATTTGCCTAAAGCCACCTCAGGAATGGAACAAAAGGGCTATTACATCTCATCTCTCAACTGCATTAAGCCCCTCTTTGAAGCATCACTTTGTAACAAAAACTTGCTAGCTATGCTAAATAAATCAACAGCCATTAATACTTTCAAGTTATTAGCTTATTAGAGTAGCTAGTTTCTAATTCTTAGGCTCTGCTTCACCCTCCCCAAAGGCCTATTGTGCTCCAGCACAGTAACCCAACATTGGGAACTGTAAGGATTTGGCTTTTATTCTTTTTTTTTTTTCCTTTCTTCTTTTAAGGGCTTTTTCTGTTCCCTCATTCGGCACATGGATCATTACGTGTATCCCAGAGGCTGACGGAAGTGTAAATGATTCCCAKTATGTGCCAAAGGATACAATTGCCCAAACCTGTGCAGGTGGGTGGTTCAGTGGGAGCTAGAGGGGAGAAGTGCTCCATCACCATAGGAAACTGTGCAGTTAATTATCTCTAGCTGAAGCAATTGTTATTTAACAAGGAAATAATAGTTTGTTACAATAAACCAGGGACCGGCAGTTAGCTAGGCTTAGCAGCTTAGCTTTTTTGGGTTTAAGTTTATTTAAAGAAGTCAAGTAATCTGCTTAAAAATGTGGAAGAGCATCATTATCAGACACCACCATCAAAGTACTTGAGTGCATTCTTAGATCCTTCTCTGAAGTCAAGAGCTTATGCACTTATTTAAAATTAAGCATGTATGCAACTGCTTTGCTCAGTCAGAGCCAAAATCATTGCAGCTCTCACCAAAACCGTTTACTTGACGCACAAAGTGATTCAGCTTTGCTACGCTGAATCAAAACTTCTTCCAACCGATGCTATATAGTTAAGACTCATGCTTTAAAATCTGTGTGCAGAGCTCCTCATAAGCATCACATGAGGATCTCTTTGCAACAGACCTTCCTGTAAAAAGTAAGTCCCAAAATGTTGCTGCCTGGAGCAGCAGATGTGTTGCTCTTCCATTGTCTCCAAGTCTTCCAAGTCTCAAGACAGAGACTTGTTTATAAAGGTCTGACACCTGCCTACGATTTGCATAGTAAAAGTGCTGTGTAGGATCACTTCCAGTCAGCATGTTAAGAATAATGTGTGATTTACAAGCAGTTATCTAGCTAATGAATGAGATAGCCATTAGAACAGATTTTTTTTAGTGTGATGTGTCACCGTGAACCATAATGGAAATTAAATCATGATTACAATCAATTAAAATGTTATGGGAAAAACCAGCAAAAAGCATAAGTCTCAATATACAGTAATAAATACAATATCCCTTTAAAAAAAAAAAGTTAGGAATAACAGTAACAATGACACAAGCAATTTTTTTCAAACCTGACACTAATAAGAGGTAAATAGTAATACGACTTTACTAAAATTATAAAGATTATTTTTCTTTTTTTTTTAAAAGGGATACTGCATCTTTAAAACATGTAAAAGAGTAAGTCACCCGTATTCTACTTACAGATAGTAGGAGTAAGAATAGTAGCTCCTCCTGGCAAGCAAATCACAGACAGTGGAAAAAGAGAAGCAATGGTGAATGAAAAGCGTGACTCTGTCACATTCAATAAAGCAGAGAAATGTGCGTTTAAAAAAAAAAWTTGAAAAAAAATGTTTCTTTGGTTAGCATTTCAATTTGCTCATGCATCAACTAGCCTTACTTTGCCATGCAATTTAAAAAAATATACTAGCATATAAAATGATTTGGTTTTTAGAAAGATCACTTGAGAAAATTACATGCTGAGATTTCATTTATTGCCAAAAATTTGAAAATTAAATGGATTGTGTATTTTCAACATGCAGTTCAGCATAATATAATGACTACCTAAATGTCATGACAAATGAACAGCTGTGTACAAATCTTGTGCAGTAAATTATGCTTTTTACTTTTCAGTTACAAAAAAAAGAAAGATTAAATTAATAAATACATTTAATCAGAGAACAGCTAAATTTCATATCATTCATTTTAAAGTCTTTATCAGTACACAGGTGCATACATATATGTTTGTATATGTATTGTATGTAGCTATATGAGTACACACATTATAAAGAATGCACATTAACAAATGATACATGTGTGTACTGACATATATACCACACATTTCTTGAATGAAAACATATGTTTTATATTTTAAAAACGTACAATTGGAAATGCTGATGAATTCATGCTAAGCATGAAAAATATGGAAGGTAAACAAATGGAAGGAAATGCAGTACACTAGGAGATAGTCCAACAATGATTAAAAAATAAAAATGGCATTGCTCATTAAAGATGCAGTATCCCTTTTCTTAGTAGGTTTGATTACTCAAGTAAAACTCTGTAAGAGCTGGTAAGAGTCTCATTCAGTARAACCTCAAACCAATTTGTACAAAATGATCAGGCAAAGCATAAAACATCTCAAGCTCATGAATAAAACTGCTTAGTACTCCATTTTTCAATAAAATGTAATGCTGCATTTAATCAGATTTACRTGTCTATATCGGTGCATGAGACTTAATAAACCAATGAAAAATGCATAAACCATCTTTATTGACTTTTCCATGTAATAAGTTGTGGTCAATTCAGGTACAAAAGGGATACTACATTTTGGATCAGTGGATATGTAGGCTACAGAAGATGATTACGAGTGACCAGTTTCCAGTCCCACCACAACTAACTGAGGTGTGTTGCTGTATGTGTGAATGTGTCAGTGTTTTACAGCTCTTCCTGGCTCTATTGTATAAATTGTGCTGATTCTCTAGATGGCCTGAATTAGATCCAGATACAAAGGTTTTCTATGCTTTTCATAAGTGACCCTGACTAAAGCTCATATGAAGAATAGCCCACTTTCCCTAGGGGGGGGAGGGCAGAAATGACACACCTATAATACACTCCATAGACAACCAATTAAACTATCATGATGAAAAATTACCAAACATTAAAGATTCATTAAAGAGGTTATTTTTTTACATACTTTGAATGCAAAACAGTACAGGAGTTTAGGTATACTATGTACTTGGGAGAGATGATCAAGTAGCTTTTCTAACAGGGTACTGCCTGGTTCAGAGAAGGGAAGSGAGGAAAAATGGAAATGCTTAAAGTATCATTTCACTGACATAATTACTTTCACCAAACAATTCAGTAGTGAAAGGACAAGTCTAAGAGGACTCTGGATGTAAGAAGTAAAAAGGAAAGTAAACAAGAATGCAACCAATGGTTAACAGATTTCTTTTAACCTGCACAGCCAGTCAATCCCTTCTGGAAGAGACTGACACGATTTYGTAGCAGTCGCACACACTCACACACACACATACAGGCTTTTATCAAACACGAGGGGACCTCTGCAACACACAGTGAGAGGATGACACTCCCCAGCCCATATCTTGCAATAATCGTATAAAATAGATATTTCTTCCTGAAAGCTGAAAAACAACTTCTTGTTGTTTTTGTTCTTCAGAAGTTGTGCAAATAAATTGCCTGATTGTTTATCTTTTTGCATATGATGAACTGGATCTTTTGCATATGTGTTAATTCTCAACCACAGAGGTAAACAACAGAGAAAAGTGAAAGCACTTTTGGGGAAAATCACATATGTAGCTAAACTAACACAGAACACTATAGGCATACCTAATGTTTCTAATGCAGATGTTTCTTCTCCAAGTTATATATCTCCAGGGATAATTGTAAAGAGGAAATAAATTAAAAAAAAATCTAATGGAAACCAGTAATTAAAACATATAGTATGAGGCACAATTTTAATGTTTTCTTACTCTTTAAGAACAATAGAAAGCTACATTTCTATGCAACATTGCAACATTCACAAATATATAGTTTATAAGGAATTCCGCAAAAGGAAAGGGAATATAATTCACAAACCACTGGCAGCCAAAGGCCTTGCTCTCTCCAAGATGAATCAATCTGAGCACTCAGAAAGGGACTGGGCAGAATACAGGGGACACAGAAACCTCTTTGTATTAGGAGCTACCATGCTACGAATACAAATTTATACAACTGGCTTATGAAATTTTATGTCACATTAAGAGGGTCACAAGTACTGAAAAGTCAACATACTTTAAAAACTGAACAAGCAATAGTGTAGCACCATTTACATATCGTAGTGCTTAGTGCTCAGTTAACTTTTAATAATTCCAGAAGATGGCGCTATTGATTATTTTCTACGAAAGAACTAAAAATTAAAATTCATTCAGATTAATACACCTTTAAACAATTTCATGCATTAAGGCCTCACTAGATAATTTTATAGTGATGTAGTACAATTCTTAAGGAAAAAAAAAGTGCAGGTGTACAAGAGCAGAAAGGTATAAAATTACATTATTTTGCAGGTTGGACAACATACAGATACAAATAACTCATTAGACCTGCATATAAATAAATCAAATTCATCAGGCAATTACAACAGGAGAAGTGAAATTTGTTTTTTTTTTCCCCCCAAGAAGAATCCATTTAATTCTATCCATTTTAACATTCTGCACATTCACCCAACTCCTATTTAAAAGTACTTGGAAATGAGTGAATTTGAGAAAATTGATAGCTACTTGATCCCAAAGATAAAATAATCTACTCTGTATATCCATACCAAGAATCAGTAGAGAAAATATACAGAACTCATACAAAAGCTAAATGTCAGTTATTGCTCATGAAACTTTTTTTAATGACCTGTAAAAAATAATCAGTTATCTACAACTGCTCGACATACAGAGGGTGAAAAAAGGGTATCAACCCAGATAATTCTCTTACCTCTTTTTGACGACCAGTACGACAACGAGGAGAAGCAGGATGAATACCAGAATTCCAGCGCTTATTCCTGCTATTTTCACTACTCGATCTGTTTGTTTAGCGGGATCTGGAATCACCTCAGGTTCTTCTGTTGCTGCTGCTAAATGAGGCATAAAAGAAGTTGCTTACATGTATAAGGGCTGGAGACTTGAAAAGCATCATTGGCAATAATTCTCAAAAATGTGTGTACWCTAATAGACTAGAGAAACAATAGGCACGTGCACCGGGTGTTTCTACAGGTACACATATGTACATGAACATCAGATAAATTTCAATATACATAACACACACATTTGCAACAGCCAGGTATACAGGTATGTGCACATACATATATATACACATGTGTGTGTGTATATAGTGTATATATATATGTGTGTGTGTATATTTGTGTACTATATAAAAATAATTTGTGCATATATATACACCACTTCATATACGTAAATAAGTGTATATGCTATATAATTTCATATAGATAAATAAGTGTATGTGCATTTAGATTTCCAAACAGGTTGTGGCATTACAAAGTAGAAGTATGTTTTTACCAGAGACAATCTGATCAACTAAATCATCATCACTCCTTTACTGTAGTTTTTCATATCTTAAATATGGAACACCTAAAATGAAATAGTGAGGGAGATAAATAACTCGCCAACAAGAAAGTAAACAGTCTTCTCCAAGGCCCAGCTAGCACCCTAAACTCCAATTCTTCCTCTCTCTCCTGCCCACTTTCGATCCCCCCTTGTTTATTAATCTACCTTAAAGCATCTAGTCTGAGAACTGCATTCTACATTGCAAATCTCTTTTGTCAGAAGCCTGACATGGAAAATGTGATTCTCTGTGTAATACTATGAAAAAAGAAAACCAAGGCTGGAGTCAGCAATAGTTGTATTTCTATTTATAAACCCTGATAAAAATCCCTGTTCTACACAGATGTGAAACCACTCTAACGCAGCTGAGCGGGCTGAGGCCATAGGTTACTGCAGAGAGTGTAACAGACAGTTTCAAAGTGCACAGCCATTCAGTGCATATCTTTTTGCTTTGCAGTCTACTGTACAAAGGATCAGGAATATAGGATTTTTTCGGCCTCGTGAAAACATCAGAAAGTATAAATAAGTTTCAGCCAGGGTAAAACCCCACGAGGCATTTTCTTGTAAAAGAGCTGACAGCTCTTCAGTTTTCCWGCTCTTCCTTGCTTTCTAGCCCTGTGGTTTAGTGTTTTGTCTTTCCCCCACTAAAAGGCATGGGCACATGTACTTCTTTTACCCTCTATTACTGGCATTTTCCCTTCCCATTCCTCAACTGGAATGGTAAGAGCTTTTCTTACCAATCTAACTCCCTTCYCTAACTCACAGCAGCTGCCTGTGGAGTATTTCAAAGTAGGTGGTATCACGCACACAAAGTATCTTTGCTCCTGAAACTAAAATATTTCTCAAGAAACAATGAAAACAAAGAGAACAAAAAAMTAGGTAAAGCCACACTGGAGAAGACTACCACTCCCTCAAAAATTTGCTCAGCGTTCCTTTCAGGAAATTAGCATAAATTAATACCAGTGATAAATATTACCAAATACGTCCTGACTTTACCTGATTACTCAGAAAGTTTCTGTTTGGGGTTCAGCGTGCAGCATGACTAATTCCTCTCGGGAGAAGGATCACACGATATCTTTGTTACTTGTGTCTGTATTCTCCACCTCAGAAGTACCTGAATCACTTACTGATAATTTATCCTCAGAACAACTTTCTGAGTTAGGAATGTGCTGCCTTCCATTAAGGAGAAAGCCAGAGCTCTGGCGGTGCTTTAATCATCATCATCATAGAACTTYATCATCATAATCATCTTTCTTCCTTACAGCTTGAACTAAAGCCATGGAGAAATGCCAGCTGCTTCCTCCTTTCTGTAAATACATGCTTGTATGCACATTTGCATAGAAACCCAACATGGACTCAATACTAGATATTCTGTTTATATTATATGTGTCAAWAAAGAGTTTAGAGGCAGGCAGAAGGAACAGAGAAGTGTACCTGTGCATGCATACAGACACATGCAAACTAGAAATAATGTCAGATAAACAAATGAAAAGGCTGCTTGCTCTTTCATACAGGAAACAACAGGGATGACGTTTGAGGTGGAACTGAAAAAAAATGGTGTTCAAGGTCCTCAACACTTAAAATGAACCAACTGGCATTCCACAGTTAGCTGGACTGAGATACACATGAACATTCGACAAACAGCAGAGTCTAAAGGCCAGTCAAAGCGGAACTATAAATGGTCTTAAACAYCAACGAGGAGAATCACATTTCACTACAGGATACTGAGAAAGAGCGAGGACCTGGTAAGGGCAGCGAGAGGAGCATGCTGGAGCACAGTTACTATATTCTGAATCACCGTGAGCGCAACATTAGTACAAGAGGGGAGCTCTGGCCAAGAAAAGGGAAAAATTAATCAAGCTGCAAAAGCGAAGGCCTGAATAAGAGACTTAGTAGGTCTCTTAGGTCAAGATTTAAGTTCAGGTCTTCGACAGACAACAAAACATGAACAAGAATACTGGATGTAACCCAACATGCACTTCAAAAGCTGCAGATTCAAATACAACCACCAAACAGGCTTTGGGCCATGACGAGTGTGCTGTTGTTTTCACAGGAACGKTAGTGAAAGATGAGACAGTGCAGGGAACTGGAAATTCAAAACACTTCTTTGGAGAACGATACATTGTGCACTGCTTATTATAATATAGGTGTTTCTCCAAATATAGGTTTAAAATACTTCTTGGCCACTCATGATACTATTTCATTCTGAGAAGTTACCTTAGATAATCAGGTATATGCTTCTGGGCAAATCTTTAAGAAAGGTAACTGAGTTAGTTAATGCTTTATTTGGTTTGCTAACCTGGGCAGCAGTGTTTCATTCAATATTCTGTACAAAACAACTGAGTTCAGATCTCTGGTAACTGTGCAAAATACAGCTTTCCGTCCAAGTCTTCAGAACAACAACTACGAGCCAGGAAGATATCAATTGCTTACTCATTTACTGTGATTTTATTACATTAAGTGATATGATGTAACAGGCAGTAACTCATGATGTCTGCCTTAACGCTGCTAGGAGATAATGGTACTACGCATTGGAAACCTATTACAAAGTCTTAGAGTAGGAGAGAAAAATGATATTGAGAAGCTATTGATTAAGCAAGCATATAACCCATGGCTGAGTTTCATCACCCAAAATGCTAAAATCTGTGGGCAAAATGCTACCCTTTTTCAAGTACCAACTGAAGAACTTAACTTTGAAGTGGATGAGAGAACTTAAATCAACTTTGGCTTACATTAAGCCAGCATTCTACTCTGTATATTTCCAACAACAGATAGTACATGCATTCCCTGGACTATATGTTAGATCTGGATATAATTCAAATAAACTATGGATCTAAAATCACACTTTAATATATTATTCGTACATGCATGTGTGTGCATGCACTGTATGTTTTCCTTTCTAAAGGAATATTCCAAAGATTTATTAGTTGATTTGGAGAGATGATTTTGATTCAGCAACATATTCATTCTCTTTTCTCATGAACTAATGAGCAATAACTGTAATCATATTCTATAGCCCTAGTCACAAAATTTGCAAAATCCGTCAAGTGATTTTGGCTCTGCAGATGGCCAATAATAATCATCCCATAAGAAACAGTTTTCCTCAGTTTTACAGATCCTAAAGAAAAATATCTAGTCAGTTGACCTCCATAACAGTACCACAMACTTCAGCTGGGAAGAGCACTAAACGAGACTAGCATTGGTGCAACTCTCTCAAGGATAATGATAATAAAATTCTAAAGAATCAGTGAGGTAGAGTCCTCCTCCTGAAACCAACCAGTAAACTGAATACCTTTTTACATAAATTTATAATGTACTTAATTCCTCTAAAATTTTTATAAAGTTTTTAATCAAATGTATATAAAAATATCCATTTCCTCTTCTAAAATTGAACACTTGCTTAATATCCATACTTAATTTTTAAAATATACCCTCAAATAAGGAAGCCAGCCACAGCACATATTGCTTTCCTGCCTTCTCCTTCCTTATGTAGCTCAGAATTTACACACAGCCTTGCAAAACTGTCATAAAATTTATGAGACTCGGCATAAATTCTATTCACCTGTATCTTCCTAAGGAGATAGTGTTGGAATAAAGATAATGATACTCTACTTTCTCATGCAAAAAAAAAATTTCAAGAAGAAAATTCTGGTAGGATTTTGTGGGGCTGCTTCTATGGCACCATTTAGTGAATAGCCAGTGTTCTAAAAGCCAATTTTAAAATCAGAGATTTCAAGAAAAATCTTAAATATAACCTTCTCAACGTACTGCTTGACTCTCTAACATTCACAACATTTTATGAGGGATTTCCTTTGTCTGAGTTAGTGGAGAAACTCAGTTTTATACATGATTAAAGCTGCTATTTTATTACACGGTATTTTCTTTGAATGATAATTTCTATTTGTGGCAGATCTTTGAATTCCCACAAACTAGCGTTATTGCTGCGTAGCTTGATATTCAAAATAAGTCTGTTCGAGATAATCTGTTCTGCACCTTTGTTATGTGGCATTCAAAAACTTTTAATTAAAAGCAGAAGAGACATCTGAATGGGTTCAACAAGGTAATGTSAGGATAACATCAAATGTTCCACCCAGTGCTGGCAATATGCCAGTCTACCCCTGAGAAAAAGGCTCCCTAAGAAGACAGCCAGATCCTGTGATAAATATATTTCTTTTCAGATTGATTTGCCCCATGTTTTAATCCTCTGCCCAAAAGACCGTTCTACCTCGACTGGCTTTGGGTTTGCTTATGGTTTGYCACAGTGCTAATCACTGTGTATTTAAGGACATTTTTTGAAGTCCAAAAGCTAATTAATAAATTCAAGGTTTGAGAGAGATGATCTACGAGCCTTATAAGTCTAATTCCCATTTTTGTATGTTTGGTTGTTTTTTAAAAGAAATATTCTCTGCTGATTTGATCTAAAACACTCAAACGTGCTTGTGCCAGGATCAGGAGATAGGACGATGGCAGTTGTGCCACTGAGCAATCCCCTCACTTCACATGATCTTACAGACTTTCTCATTTGAGTCACAGCCTGCAGACAACTGGCCTTCCTTTAGGAAAGAAAACATCATAAGCTGGATATATGGCTGGAAAAATTTCCTGGAAAAAAAAGGGCTCCCCTCAATTTCTTTTGATAAGCTTTTGATTCTTTCCTCTGGAGCTCGGGAAGGGGAAAGCGAAGCAACGCTGTGAACTTGCTCAAGTTTGCTCTTGCTTTGGGGACTCGCTSTTCTCTACAGGAAAGGTCATCACTGCAGGCAAGGATGGATCCTRGGGACACTGCGCCATGGGTGCCTCCGGCTCCTTCCGAAATGGATGTCAAAGGATGCCTGCACACTCAAAAACTGCAACTACAGTTTCAGCTTAACTGCTGCTCAGACATGAGGTGGTATAAGATAAGACAAGAGGAGAAAGCAAGTGCAGAAAGTCCCACAGGTGCCTCCGCATACAGAACCAGTAAACAGCTGGCCACCCGCTTGCATACCCTGCTTCCCCATAACGCAAGAAAACAGCTTGAGCTCATGCCACTCAACTCGTGTCATACGAGCAACACAAAGCTTATAAATATTCATATGCATTTTTAATTTAATTAAGCGAACTAGCACAGCATATCATGCCATCCAATAAAGAGAATGCTACCTGGAAAGCCCAATATATTATATGCATGTTTTATATATACGGTTAGTTCCTGACTGGCATTGTCAAATCCTCACAAACGTAGATGAATATTCTTTTGCTTTGTCACTTATATTCAAAAATATGAGTCCCATCTTTCCTTCTCTCTGGGCGTTCAGATGAGCCCACTGGCACAAGGAAGCTACAAAGAAAATAGAGGAAGAGCAATCTGGTGTCTTTTGCTACTTCAGAATAGAGTTAAAGAGGACTTAATCTTACAACATTCCTACAAGGTTTTACAAGGAGAAGCAATTTAAATTTGCAGTGATTACACTGAAAACAGTAATGTCCATGAATTTATAACCAATTACAAAAGAGCTGACCTTAAAAGACTGAGACATAGCAGGTTAAAAAGTGCTGAATTGGTTTGTCTCGCAGACTATGAAACGCTGGACACGTGCAGATGAACAGACCTAACGCAGGAACAATGCTGAGGAGACAATGTTCCAGCCACGATCTCTGCCCTGCTGCTCCTCAGGTCACATTAAATGAACAAATTAGTGCCTGCAGTGCATTTCTCCTACATCTGCCACTAAGACAAACTACTTATGCATGTACTTTGTAGGTACTTCGATATCTTTCACAATACAGCAAGGACAGTGTTCAGRTAGAAGGAATGAAGATCTTCAGTGCATCTTAAAATATGCAGGTTGTACAGCTTTCAATTTGAATTTTATTATCCTAACACAAGAGACTGCAGTCAACGTAGACATATCTAAGCTGTCTTTGAGTGAGCTGAYGCAGCCAGGGTACTGGGTCCAGAAGGACTGGCTTAAAAACCTGCTAAGTAAGCATGTTTTTTAGGCAGTCAGAGCTCCACCTGGCCCCCATGGCTGTATTATTAACCAAAGGAGATTCTGCAGGGACAGTGGGTTGTTCCTTGAAAGTGCAATTTGCCCAGCCGTGTCACAACACATGGTTCACGAAGATTCAGAACAGCTCAAATGGTAAAGGAAGGAACAATGATTGACAACTTCAGACCTTGCTTATGGAATACTAAAAGCTTGGCTTAAATACAAGAGCAAAGGTGAAAAAAAAAGTTCTGGGAGAAAATTAATGAATGGTGATGATCATGACAACAGATTTTACACAAGGAGATCAAAGCTACACCGTCAACTTCTAGTTTGGTTGTTTCAATCAGGATAGGATATGAGACATAAACATGGGCTAAAGCTTCTAAAATGCCACCCCTCAAAGCAGACAGGAGCAGCAAACTCCATGGGCAGATGAAAACCACCTTTAAGCATTTCATCAGTGTTTCAAAATAAGACACTCTTGAGCCAGTAGATGCAGTTCTCTCAGTAGCCTATGGGCTGAAGGGAAATGTTTCCATGAGGTCTGTACTAAGGAATCCAACTCAAATTGCTTTTTTTTTGGGGGGGGGGAGGTAAAGCTTGATAGAAGTAAGATCTTGAAATGGAGACCTAAAAGAAGTTACAGAAATGCCTAACATGAATGCTACAAAGTCTTAGCCTTATACAGTGGAGTCTACACCACTGTTTTTCTCYGATTTTCTGGAAAAGGATAGTGGGTGAGAATGGTTTCCCTAGGATTTTACTAGACCTAGTCARACCCTTTTAACACTGATTTGCTGGATGGATCAGTTCCTACGGTCACTGTGATTACTGCTCTTGTACAATGCAGTCTGCTACTAGAATTGTTATAACATTTTTAATTGAAAACACATAAAGGCAACTGGTCTTTGGTAAGATGGTCATATATTCTGAGAAAAACAGTTTTAGTAGTGGAGCATATTACAAATGAATCAACTTTTAAGTTCTAACCTGAAATAATGGCCWACTTTTATAAACATTTTTAAATCAGTTTTCAAATGACTAATTATAAAATTCCATTTATGCAAAACASTATGAGAAATCATATGTTTTGACAACGCTACACAGCTTGTTAGTTCAGAATTAACCAATTAACCTTTGAAAGAAATTTATAATAATACAAAATAGCACATCTTTATGTGCCTTTCCTGCTGGTAACAGTAACACACAAGAAATTTAATAAAGTATATTGTAACACACACACACAACATATTTTGCAGGAAAAAAATATAACTGTTGAATGCTTAATGCTCCTTTTTTTTTGGGGGGGGGGGAAGCCTTCAGCTGATTTTAGGAACTATGAAAACTGTTAATGATGATTTCTTGTCAGTATATGAATTGCAGTTTTACTATAGACCTCTACAATTTCACTGGTGAAAGCAAGGACATCCCACTTCTTCTCCACAAATTTGCCAAGTCTTAATCCAACCTAYACTCACACTAGGTCAAAATACAGAATTCCTAAATATTCAAAAATCCTTTCTTTTACAAGAATGAAACTCTTCTAGAAAAAAAAATGCAGTTTCTTCATCGAATACATTTTTCTAACATTATTCAGTATTCTTAGGAATCCACSGGGAAAGGTGGGAAACACCGTGAGATGCAGAGTACAAGATCAGTATCAGAGATACTTTTTTCTAAAATCTTTTTTAAGAACATCAACTCTCCAGCATAAGACCAGTCAAATCTCTTGAGATTCTCCCGGATTCCTTAGCTCTAACAGATGTAAAAATACCTTAATATCTGAAAGTTTGAGGAAAAGGCAAATATCTGCTTCCAAATCTAGCTGGACTAGCTGAAGATAATACCAAGCCACCCACTACAGCACAGCAGTCTGCAAGTTCTGTCTCAGCCATATCCTTAACCACCCAATCACTCCCAAATCTCATTATTCAAATAAAGTTTAAAGATCTTATGTCAGTACTTTAACCTAGGTCRGCAGATTTTGCACTGAAACATCCAGGACACACTACTTGCACCCTCTAGTCTACTCTGCTCTGAAGGCAATAAYCTTCAGTAGGCTGCTTGGAAGCTCTCATACCTGCAACCAAAATAAACATGCACCTTAAAGCCTTCTTAGAAAATGGCAAGTATGTTTATAGGCTTGTTTGCTGCATTGAACATYTAGATTTGGAATCATAAGCACCATGGAAACATTCAGATAATGACATGATGAAGAAATACATTGATGTTCACTGCTCCAGGTTGATTACCATTGACCAGTTGGTTTAGATTAAGAACTGTCATGTCTTTAAACCCTTTATTGATGTTCACCACTCCAGGTTGATARCCATTGACTAGTTGGTTTAGATCAAGAACTGTAATGACTTTAAAACCTTTTGTATCGTGTCATTGCCTCTTCTTCGACAGTCATACCTCCCTTTGTTAGTAATGGTTCAAAGAAACCTTCAACCAGAAGAAAGAAGGGGCAGTCAGGAGGACTGCAGTAAAGAACAGACTCTTGCAAGATGACTGTTAATGTATACTGTCAGTTTCTGAACATTTGGCTTGTTGCCTTCTATTCTTAAAATCTAATCAATCTCTTCCAAAAGAAATAAGAAATATTTTGTTATTTCCATTAATCWGGAAGCTTCTCACAAAATACAGTGATAGGGGAACTAAATGTAATAAAAAGCTATAGATGATTAAAGTCAGATGAACTTCTCATATCTGGTATTACAATGTTTCATAAAAAGTAAAGATGAATCAGTTTTTAATTGCACAAAGCTTGCTATGACAAAAGGCAGCCAGGCTGTATGAAATGTAATACCCTGTTGTGCAGTATGCAGAACTAAGAGATACCAGTTTGTAAGTGGATTTGTTGTCCCCCTGGCTGCATRTTTTGTAGGTAGTGGAGCATTTAGTTGTTTTTATTTGGAGAATGAAATTAGCTGCTCTCTATTGGAAATCCTTGGGCTGCTGCTTTCCCTGTCTGTCTGATTAGAGCCAGTCAAAATCTCAAACTTGCATGTGGGAAGTCAACCCACCGCATTCAGCCACAGCAATCAAAACAAGAGTCCATCYTCAGGAGATTCGAGCAAGTGGGAAAAATGAGACCTACTAGCATATACACATTTCAGAAGAAACGCACACCTGAGGAAACATATTAGCTAATCAGGGCAACGACAACATCTACAAATAAGACATCCTCTTGCCTGACGACAGCGTAGGAGCAACACTAGTAAGAAAGCAGTGCAATCCTGTGTGATCTTGTCTGCTACTCACTGAATACCAGCAAAGTGGAATTAAATGCAAAACTGTTTGCATACTCTACACTTTCAAGAAAGGGAAAATGAAAAATAATATATTTATTAGCCTAACATTAGCCAACTTGCACTGTATTAAACTTAAAGAAGAGATAATATAWCTAGCAGAAAAATGTTGAGAAGAAAAAGCAAGAAATAAAAATATGAATTTTGATGCAAGATTACATGTAACACTAACTTCTTTTCACCACACAATAAAYATAAATCTTAGATGGTCTACAGTGCTAAAACTTAACCATCTCTGTTAATTCACCAACCATTGCAGAATGAACACACCTATTGTCATTAWCCCGTTGAGAGAAGGGCCTAATCAATGTGAGCAGTCACATATTTCCTTTTGGTATACTCTGTAAAAATATTATACAGTGTAACTGGTAAAAATAAATTATTACAAAGCCTTTCACTCAGATTCATGTCTGAAGCTTTCTTTTTTAAGGCTGTCAATTTAAAAAATCATTATTTAAATTTCAATCAGAGTTAGCCCTAAGCACTGCTTACAGCTTGACTGCAGCTTTAAAAATCTGTCTAACCACCATTTCATTTTCTAGTTTGTAAGAAGAAGCTCTCTGGCCATGGATGGACTACAAATAGGTCTGCCCTAGTTCTTGATACAAAAAGTGAGAGAAGGGACAGCAGCTGCGTTCATCCTTCCTCACCAACAGATCTTGATGGCCTGAAGTTGCATTTACTGGCAAATAAGATAAAAATCTCCCTTCCAGGCTTCAATTTATGTATCTACTCCACAGTAAAATATATATAGACACAAGCACACACATAAAACATATATATATAGGTTTTATATATACGTTTCCTATAGCACTTATTTTCTTGTGGACTTCTTTCCAGGGGCCTCCTGGTTTGGGAGATAACCTACCATAACAAAGCATGCGTGAAGATAAGATAGCAGTGATTTAGGGCTTAGCAGTGGAAAGACAGCTTGCCATCAAAGAAACTGCCTTGTGTCTGACAGAGGAAAGAAAACACAGAATGGAAAAACAGAAACATGATAAATTTAAGGGCAAGGGAAAGCAGTAAAGGGAGAAATGCCTAGAAAACAGATAGCAAAGAGTGAAACCAGACATGGATCTCTGCAAGGAAAGAGGAAAGTGTCTTCCTTCCTTCCTTCTTTCAAAAGTCATCATCGCTGGCCTGTTAACATCACTTTGTGCCTTTTAGAGAGGTCATTCCCTGGGCTGGTGAGCTGCGAGAACTCAAGATGCCCTACACATGCTCCCCACCTAACCCTGCACATAACTCTGCATAAATTGTCTGCCTTTTTGTGAGACGGGCAGAGCAAGAACATAAATAGTGTTACAAATCATGGCTGAAGTGTGCTGTCACGTCTGTGCATAGTGATTTACAGATCGACCTCCTTGTAATATGTATTGCTCTGGTCACAGCTACTAGTTTTTCGTCTTTACATGTAACAACTACCCTTCTCCTTCTCTTTTATCTTGCAGTTAGAAAACAACAAAACAAAAAAGGAACTGAAGTGAGAACAGCTTCACCTTCTGATCAGCAGAAAAACATCACTGAAGATCCTCCTTCCTCCATCAAATTCCTGCACCCAAACCCCAATTTTTGCACTGCTTAAATCCTGATTTTKTAAATCCTTTTTACAAACCTGCATACTTTTCTTCTCAATGTTAAGAAGTTCTTTCTCAAAATAATCTTCACTGACCAAGTATACAGATTAAAACAAGATTAAGCCTATATGAAGGTAAAGGGAGGACCAAATTTCAGAGTCTATTTACTTATTTAAAAAGTGCTATTATTTGTAATGCAAGTACAGAGGASTTCACACTCACACACCAGTGGACCAGTTTTTAAAACCAACAATTTCCAGTTTGCGTTACTTTTACTTTTTTTYCCCTCTCCCTTAAGATTGGGGAAATCAAACATCTAACTATGCATCTGAGAATGGATCTTCACTCAAAATCAGTGCGGCTATGCCAGTATAGACTGGCCCATAGATAGTCTAAATAGATAAAATAGTCTAAATATCTATTTAAATAGTCTATAATATCTATTTAGTCTAAATAGATAAAATAAAACAACTACAAACTAGTAAGAGAGAGGATCACATAAAATCTCTTCATCTTCTAATTAATCAAGTATAGGGATTAAACATGACAAATCACAGACTTTCATACATAAAAGCAATATGCACTGCAAAATTGTTCAGCGATCTGTTAGATGTACTGGCTACTGTAGTTTGGACTCCTAGTAAAAGCCTGCTCAAAAAGAATCTTATCTACATTCATTTACAGCAAAATGCATTTATTCACACTAAGAAAAACTACTTGATTACACAGATACTGTGTAAATTTATTAAACCAGTTCCCACTACCCGATGTTTTTTATAGAACAACAATTGTATATCTSTTTATTGAGAGCTTATAAGGCCTTTTTCAAGAAAGAGTGAAATATTGGAAATTGCATTTGACAACACTGCAACACACTAACGAAATTTCATTCACAGAATCACAGAACATTCAAGGTTGGAAGGGAACTCTAGACATCATCTAGTCCAACCTTCCTGCTCCAGCAGGCACACCTACAGCATGTGGCACAGGGTGGCATCCAGGCGGGTTTTGAAGACCTCCAGAGAAGGAGACTCCACAACCTCCCTGGGCAGCCTGTTCCACTGCTCTGTCACCCTCA